>NW_023330506.1:0-89520 GCF_011100685.1 Canis lupus familiaris | reverse complement strand
GGACCCGGAGCAAGCTCGGAGGGGCTCGGGCGGCAGCTCCGCGGAGGGGGCTGCGCGGCAGGAGCGCGAAAACAACAGCGCAGGCCCCGGAGCACAGGGCATTGGGGACACAGCCCAGGATCCGGCAATCCCCCCGGGGACACAGAGGCCGGGAGAGCCCAGGACAGCGAGGACACTCCTGCCGACAGGTGGCCCCGAGCTGAGCAGATCAGCATCCTCGCTCCCGGAGCCTCCAGGCCCTGCAGACGGAGAGCTCCAGAGTTACTGCGGGAGCTGACTCCAGGGCTCCAGAGCTGGCTGCCACCACTGTGGTTGTTCCTCCTGGGGCCTCACGGGGTAAACAGCCCCCACTGAGCCCTGCACCAGGCAGGGGGGTTAGCTCCCCCAAATGCTAACACCTGAAAAACAGCACAACAGGCCCCTCCCCATGAAGACCAGCTAGATGGAGAGGGGAAAAACAAATTTTTGAACAAGCAGCACTGGAAAGTTCCAGGGGAAGTCAAGGGACTTCCAGTATACAGAATCAGAGGATACTCCCCCTTGTTTTTTGATTCCAGTTTGCTCCTCCCTTTTTTCTTTTTTCTTTTTTTCCTTTTTTTCCTCTTTTTTTCTTTTTCTTTTCTTCTTTCTCTTCTCTCTTTTTCTCCTTTTCCCAATACAACTTGTTTTTGGCCACTCTGCACTGAGCAAAATGACTAGAGGGAAAACCTCACCTCAAAAGAAAGAATCAGAAAAGTCCTCTCTCCCACAGAGTTACAAAATTGGATTACGATTCAATGTCAGAAAGCCAATTCAGAAGCACAATTATAAAGCTACTGGTGGCTCTGGAAAAAAGCATAAAGGACTCAAGAGACTTCATGACTGCAGAATTTAGATCTAATCAAGCAGAAAGTAAAAATCAATTAAATGAGATGCAATCCAAACTAGAGGTCCTAACGACGACGAGGGTTAACGAGGTGGAATAATGAGTGAGTGACATAGAAGACAAGTTGATGGCAAAGAGGGAAACTGAGGAAAAAGAGAAAACTATTAAATTTATGTTCTATTCAATCTAACTTTTTTCTCTTTATTGTAAATTTTAATATTTTACTTAGTATTTAAACTCTTACTCTTATTTGATTAATATTTTAATTATAGCATTAAACTAAATTTTATTTTCTTTTATTACTTGTTTCTATTTAATAACTTAAATATTAAACTTTATATGAACTTACAATTTCCCTTTCCTACTCTTCTACATCCTTTGTTTTGATGACTTGTTCTTAGAACTGCCAACAGGCAGGGGTTGTGATAATTGGAGGCCCACACCATCAGCCGATGGTTTGGATATTCTTTTCTAAGCAACTGTCCTTGCTCTCAGGATCCTATTAATGGTTACCCCAGGGATATTAAAAACTTATTTTCCAAAATGGTTCCATTCTTGTTAATCTTCAGAGGTGGAGCTGAAGTATCACTTGCAGGTCTTAAGTCTTTTAACTGACAAGGCTGTCTCCGAGATTTAGAATTAATAATTAATTTATTTAATTTATAAAATCTCTTTCAGTATAATTATTCCCAAGCACAAAAGTGATTTGTGTGTGTCACAAAAGACTGACAGGAGCCTTGTCTTTACTAGTCTATGATGTTACAGTTTTCATTAAATTTGCTAAATTTACCGTGACCTTCTAAATTGGCTCACAAATATCTTCATATGAGTTATCAACACTTTTATGACTTGAAACACGTTCCCAGTTGTGCACTAATTAAACTTCCTGTATGTGAATCAGAAAGTGACAGCGTTCCTCTGTTTTGTCTAATAATAGCTCCAGAATAAGCTAGAACAGTTGCTCATAAATGGACATCACTTTCCATCAAGTAGTTAGAAGCATTCATTGTTGTGAAGTACCCCTTGTTATTGCCTCAGTCGGATCTGCTTCTCTAATGAGGTGGTTTAGGGTTGCAGGGTAACCAATCAGGAAAATTCGAGGACCCGGTGAAAGACAGGAGAAAAGACATGAGGAATAGTTTCCTTTTCAAATTTCTCATTACAAGTAGGAATGACTTTCTCATTGAAAGTGTTGTCATGTTAAGTTTGCCACATTAAGAACACACAACTTTGATTTAGAATACAAATAGCTAGCTGTAAAATTGAGGGGGAGTTGGTGTCATTTCTATAGAAAGTGGTAACACTTGGACTACATAAACTTAGACTCTTAGACTGAATCTTAACACTCACCATCACTTGACTGCACAGTGATGGCAATATTTCCCAAATCAATTTGAAATTCACCTATGGAGCCTCAATTATATTGCTGAGGTATTAGTTTTTTTTAATTTATTTTTTATTGGTGTTCAATTTACTAACATACAGAATAACCCCCAGTGCCCGTCACCCATTCACTCCCACCCCCCCCCTCCTCCCCTTCTACCACCCCTAGTTCGTTTCCCAGAGTTAGCAGTCTTTACGTTCTGTCTCCCTTTCTGATATTTCCCACACATTTCTTCTCCCTTCCCTTCTATTCCCTTTCACTATTATTTATATTCCCCAAATGAATGAGAACATATAATGTTTGTCCTTCTCCGACTGACTTACTTCACTCAGCATAATACCCTCCAGTTCCATCCACGTTGAAGCAAATGGTGGGTATTTGTCATTTCTAATAGCTGAGTAATATTCCATTGTATACATAAACCACATCTTCTTTATCCATTCATCTTTCGTTGGACACCAAGGCTCCTTCCACAGTTTGGCTATCGTGGCCATTGCTGCTATAAACATCGGGGTGCAGGTGTCCCGGCGTTTCATTGCATTTGTATCTTTGGGGTAAATCCCCAACAGTGCAATTGCTGGGTCGTAGGGCAGGTATATTTTTAACTGTTTGAGGAACCTCCACACAGTTTTCCAGAGTGGCTGCACCAGTTCACATTCCCACCAACAGTGTATGAGGGTTCCCTTTTCTCCGCATCCTCTCCAACATTTGTTGTTTCCTGCCTTGTTAATTTTCCCCATTCTCACTGGCGTGAGGTGGTATCTCATTGTGGTTTTGATTTGTATTTCCCTGATGGCAAGTGATGCAGAGCATTTTCTCATGTGCATGTTGGCCATGTCTATGTCTTCCTCTGTGAGATTTCTGTTCATGTCTTTTGCCCATTTCATGATTGGATTGTTTGTTTCTTTGGTGTTGAGTTTAAGAAGTTCTTTATAGATCTTGGAAACTAGCCCTTTATCTGATATGTCATTTGCAAATATCTTCTCCCATTCTGTAGGTTGTCTTTGAGTTTTGTTGACTGTATCCTTTGCTGTGCAAAAGCTTCTTATCTTGATGAAGTCCCAATAGGTCATTTTTGCTTTTGTTTCTTTTGCCTTCGTGGATGTATCTTGCAAGAAGTTACTATGGCCGAGTTCAAAAAGGGTGTTGCCTGTGTTCTCCTCTAGGATTTTGATGGAATCTTGTCTCACATTTAGATCTTTCATCCATTTTGAGTTTATCTTTGTGTATGGTGAAAGAGAGTGGTCTAGTTTCATTCTTCTGCATGTGGATGTCCAATTTTCCAAGCACCATTTATTGAAGAGACTGTCTTTCTTCCAATGGATAGTCTTTCCTCCTTTATCGAATATTAGTTGCCCATAAAGTTCAGGGTCCACTTCTGGATTCTCTATACTGTTCCTTTGATCTATGTGTCTGTTTTTGTGCCAGTACCACACTGTCTTGATGACCACAGCTTTGTAGTACAACCTGAAATCTGGCATTGTGATGCCCCCAGATATGGTTTTCTTTTTTAAAATTCCCCTGGATTTTCGGGGTCTTTTCTGATTCCACACAAATCTTAAAATAATTTGTTCTAACTCTCTGAAGAAAGTCCATGGTATTTTGATAGGGATTGCATTAAACGTGTATATTGCCCTGGGTAACATTGACATTTTCACAATCTTAATTCTGCCAATCCATGAGCATGGAATATTTTTCCATCTCTTTGTGTCTTCCTCAATTTCTTTCAGAAGTGTTCTATAGTTTTGAGGGTATAGATCCTTTAGATCTTTGGTTAGGTTTATTCCTAGGTATCTTATGCTTTTGGGTGCAATTGTAAATGGGATGGACTCCTTAATTTCTCTTTCTTCAGTCTCATTGTTAGTGTATAGAAATGCCACTGACTTCTGGGAATTGATTTTGTATCCTGCCACGCTACCGAATTGCTGTATGAGTTCTAGCAATCTTGGGGTGGAGACTTTTGGGTTTTCGATGTAGAGTATCATGTCATCGGCGAAGAGGGAGAGTTTGACTTCTTCTTTGCCAATTTGAATGCCTTTAATGTTTTTTGTTGTCTGATTGCTGAGGCTAGGACTTCCAGTACTATGTTGAATAGCAGTGGTGAGAGTGGACATCCCTGTCTTGTTCCTGATCTTAGGGGAAAGGCTCCCAGTGCTTCCCCATTGAGAATGATATTTGCTGTGGGCTTTTCATAGATGGCTTTTAAGATGTCGAGGAAAGTTCCCTCTATCCACACTCTGAAGAGTTTTGATCAGGAATGGATGCGTCTTTTGTCAAATGCTTTCTCTGCATCCAATGAGAGGATCCTATGGTTCTTGGTTTTTCTCTTGCTGATATGATGAATCACATTGATTGTTTTACGGGTGTTGAACCAGCCTTGTGTCCCAGGGATAAATCCTACTTGGTCATGGGAATAATTTTCTTAATGTACTGTTGGATCCTATTGGCCAGTATCTTGTTGAGAATTTTTGCATCCATGTTCATCAGGGATATTGGTCTGTAATTCTTTTTGGTGGGGTCTTTGTCTGGTTTTGGAATTAAGGTGATGCTGGCCTCATAGAACGAATTTGGAAGTACTCCATCTCTTTCTATCTTTCCAAACAGCTTTAGGAGAATAGGTATGGTTTCTTCTTTAAACGTTTCATAGAATTCCCCTGGGAAGCCATCTGGCCCTGGACTCTTGTGTCTTGGGAGGTTTTTGATGACTGCTTCAATTTCCTCCCTGGTTATTGGCCTGTTCAGGTTTTCTATTTCTTCCTGTTCCAGTTTTGGTAGTTTGTGGCTTTCCAGGAATGCGTCCATTTCTTCTAGATTGCCTAATTTATTGGCGTATAGCTGTTCATAATATGTTTTTAAAATCGTTTGTATTTCCTTGGTGTTGGTAGTGATCTCTCCTTTCTCATTCATGATTTTATTAATTTGAGTCTTCTCTCTCTTCTTTTTAATAAGGCTGGCTAATGGTTTATCTATCTTATTAATTCTTTCAAAGAACCAACTCCTGGTTCTGTTGATCTGTTCTACAGTTCTTCTGGTCTCGATTTCTTTGAGTTCTGCTCGAATCTTTATTAACTCCCTTCTTCTCTTGGGTGTAGGATCTATTTGCTGTTTTTTCTCTAGCTCCTTTATGTGTAAGGTTAGCTTTTGTATTTGAGTTCTTTCCAGTTTTTGAATGGATGCTTGTATTGAGATGTATTTCCCACTTAGGACTGCTTTTGCTGCATCCCAAAGATTTTGAATGGTTGTACCTTCATTACTCATTAGTTTCCATGAATCTTTTTAATTCTTCCTTAATTTCCTGGTTGACCCTTTCATCTTTTAGCAGGATGGTCCTTAACCTCCATGTGTTTGAGGTCCTTCCAAACTTCTTGTTGTGATTTAGTTCTAATTTCAAGGCATTATGGTCTGAGATATGCAGGGGGACAATCCCAATCTTTTGGTATCGGTTCAGACCCGATTTGTGACCCAATATGTGGTCTATTCTGGAGAAGTTCCATGTGTGCTTGAGGAGAATGGTATTCAGTTGAGTTTGGATGTAAAGTTCTGTAGATATCTGTGAAATCCATCTGGTCCAGTGTATCATTTAAAAGCTCTCGTTTCTTTGGAGATGTTGTGCTTAGAAGACCTATCGAGTATAGAAAGAGCTAGATTGAAGTCACCTAGTATAAGTGTATTATTATCTAAGTATTTCTTCACTTGGTTAATAATTGATTTATATATTTGGCAGCTCCCACATTCGGGGCATATATATTGAGGATTGTTAGTCCTCTTGTGGATAGATCCTTTCAGTATGATATAGTGTCCCTCTTCATCTCTCACTACCAGTCTTGGGTAAATTTTAGTTATTGCTATAAGGATGGCTACCCCTGCTTTCTTTGAGGACCATTTCGAATGGTAAATGGTTCTCCACCTTTATTTTCAGGCTGTAGGTGTCCTTCTGTCATAAAATGAGTCTCTTGTAGACAGCAATGATGGGTCCTGCTTTTTTTATCCGGCTGAACCCCTGCGCCTTTTGATGGGGTCCTTAAGCCCGTTCATGTTCAGAGTTACTATCTGAGAGAATATGGAGTTTAGTGTCATCATGATATCTATTCAGTTCCTTGTTTTTGTGGACTGTTCCACTGAACTTCTTCTAAAGGGGAATTTTAAGAGTCTCCCCTTAAAATTTCTTGCAGAGCGGGTTTGGGAGGTCACATATTTCCTTTTAGTTGCTGCCTGTCTTGGAAGCTCTTATCTCTCCTTCCATTTTGAATGAGAGCCTTGCTGGATAAAGTATTCTTGGTTGCATGGTCTTCTCATTTAGGACCCTGAATAGATCCTGCAAGCCCTTTCTGGACTGCCAGGTCTCTGTGGAGAGGTCTGCTGTTACCCTAATACTCCTCCTCCATAAAAGTCAGGGTTTTCTTGTCTCTTGCTGCTTTAAGGATCTTCTCTTTATCTTTGGATTTGCAAGTTTCACTCTTAAATGTCGACGGTGTTGAACGGTTTTTATTGATTTTAGGGGGGGGATCTCTCTATTCCTGATCTGAATGCCTGTTTCCCTTCCCAGATTAGGAAAGTTTTCAGCTAGAATTTGTTCAAATACATATTCCTACCCTCTGTCCCTTCGGCGCCCTCGGGAACCCCAATTTAAACGTAGTTTTTTTTCCTCAGGCTGTCGTTTATTTCCTTAATCTATCTTCTGGTCTTTTAATTGTTTGTCTCTTTTTTCCTCAGTTTCCCTCTTTGCTATCAACTTGTCTTCTATGTCACTCACTTCTTTCTTCCACCTCGTTAACCCTCGTCGTTAGGACTTCTAGTTTGGATTGCATCTCATTCAATTGATTTTAATTTCTGCCTGATTAGCTCTAAATTCTGCAGTCATGAAGTCTCTTGAGTCCTTATACTTTTTCTAGAGCCACCAGTAGTCTGTATAATAGTGCTTCTGAATTGGCTTTCTGACATTGAATTGTAATCCAGATTTTGTAACTCTGTGGGAGAGAGAAACTGTTTCTGATTCTTTCTTTTGAGGTTGAGGTTTTCCTTCTAGTCATTTTGCTCAGTGCAGAGGGCCAAAAGCAAGTTGTATTGGGGACAAAGAGAAAAAGCGAGGAGAGAAAGAAAGGAAAGAAAAAGAGAAAGAGAAAAAAAAGGTGGAAGAAAAAAAGAAGACATAGAGAAAGAAAAAGAAAGGAGAAAAAAAGGGGGTGGGGGAAGGAAACAAATCAAAAGCAAAAAAAAAAAAAAAAAAAAAAAACCAAAAAACAAAAGAAAAAGAAAAAAAGAACACGGGGGAGTATCTTCTGATTCTGTGTCCTTAGTCCCTTGGCTTCTCCTGGAAGTTGTCCGTCTAGCTGGTGTTCTGGGGGAGGGGCCTGTTGTGCTGATTTTCGGTGTTAGCATTTGGGGAGCTGCTGTGCCCCTGCCTGGTGCAGGGCTCAGGGGGGTTGTTTACCCCGTGAGGCCGCAGGAGGAACAGCCCCAGTGGCGGGGCCAGCCTCTGGAAACCTGGATTCAGCTCCGGAGGAACTCCGTCTGCAGGGCCTGGAGGCTCCAGGGCGGGCCGCGGATCTGCTCAGCTCGGGGCAGGAGCCTCCTTGCTGTCCTGGGCCCTCCCGGCCAATGCCTAGTCCCGGGGGGAGACCAGATCCTGGGCTGTGTCCCGGCGCCCTGTGCTCCGGAGCCTGCGCTGGTGGATTCGAGCTCCCGGGCCGCGCAACCCCCTCCGCGGAGCCGCCCCCCAGCCCCCCCCAGCTGCTCCTGGAACCGCGCAGCCCCCTCCGCACGGAGCCTCTTCCTCTGCCCGAGCCCCTCCGAGCTGCTCCGGGTCCCGCCGGGTCCCGCCGTGCGGGCTGCAGCCCTTAGGGAGCTCGGCGCACTCTCCTGGGCGCGCAGTTGCTCTGTTACTGTCTCAGGGAACCCGAGGGCATCCCCCCCTCCTGGGTCCTGCTCCACCTCCCCACGAGCCCCTTTCCGCCCGGGAAGGTCGGTGCAGCTCCTGCGTCTCCGGGACGGGGCTCTCCTGTCCTGGGGACACTCGCCCCGGCCTCAGCCCGGCTCCTCGCGGGGCCCCTCCCCCTTGGAGGCCTTTTGTTTCTTTATTTCTTTTTCCCCGTCTTCCTACCTTGATAGAGGCGAACTCTTCTCACTGTAGCATTCCAGCTGGTCTCTCTTTAAATCTCATGCCGAATTGATAGATTTTAAGGATAATTTGAAGGTTTTCTAGGTAATTTGGTGGAGACAGGTGATTTGGGGACCCTACTCTTCCGCCATCTTGCTCCTCCCCTCTGAGGTATTAGTTTTAATTCTTAATTTCCCTGAGAATGCAATGTTCCTCATACTTAAAAAAATTAACTCACGATATTACAAAAATAGAGATAAAACAGAATCAACCCTTGCTGTGTCTTTTTTTTTTCCACTTCATTTGGAATTGCTATAAGACTGTTTTTGTTGAAATAACTTCCTGGTCATCTAAATATGTGGGTCAATGTGTGAATACCAGAGGAAAAGATATGAAGAATTAACGTTGCACCAGTCCTGGTGTCACGCCTGAGCAGAATTCTCACCGGCCCTTATGGAATGAATGGAGAAGACCAGCTTTCTTTGATATCCTGTTGTCCCTCCTGAGTGCTGAGTTTTGGTAGCATAAAAGGAAGGAAGGGAAGAGGTAACACTGCTTCAGAAGTGTTTCTCCTTCCACTCCTACCCCCTTACACTCCTTTTTTTCCTTTTGGACTTTTGGTGTCAGATGCCAAGAATATAAATTTCATAACCACTGCAAACACAAACCTTGCTCTGTAGTTCAGTCAAATTTAATGGAAGAAAATAAATGAAAGTTGTACTTTCTTACTCAAAAATTTTTAACTTGAAGGTGACTGAGACACTAGAATGTGTGGAAAACAGGAAAGGAAAAGGAGTGATGGAATGTAGACCTAGTATATAATGGTTAAGAAGAAACAAAACAAGACTGGAAAATCTTAGGTGTTTTTATATTCTTTTTGTTTGTTTGTTTTTATATTCTTTATGCAGTTCTTTCATTTTCTTTACTTTGTAAATTACACTATAGGGTTTTGTTTGTTTGTTTCCCAAAGACTCAAGCCGAGAAAAACATTTTTGAAAATAATAGAAGTGGGAGTGTCTGCATGGTGCAGTTGGTTTAGCGTCCAACTCTTGTTTATGGCCTAGGTTGTAATCTCAGGGTCATGAGGTCCAGCCATGGAACTCCAACGTGGAGTTCTGCACTTAGCACAGAGTCGGCTTGAGATTTTCTCTCCCTCTCCCTCGCCCTCTGCCCCTCCCGCTCATGCTCTTTTTTCCCTCTGAATAAAGAAATCATCGTTAAAAAAAGAAAGAAAATGATAGAATTGATGTTCAGCCACAACAGGATCTTTCTTTTTCTTTCAAATAAGGGGGGGAAGGGAGAAGAAATGGGATAGGAAATAGCAGGAAGGCAGACAGACATGGAAGACTCCTAACTCTGGGAAACTAACTAGGGGTGGTGGAAGGGGGGAGGAGGGGCAGGGGGTGGGGTGACTGGGTGGCAGGCACTGAGGGGGGAACTTGACGGGATGAGCATTGGGTGTTATTCTGTATGTTGGCAAATTGAACATCAATAAAAAAATAAATTTATTATTAAAAATAATAAAATAAAATTAGTTTTAGTCTTAGGCCTCAAATTAAAATTAGGCTACTTTTCTAAGTATAGAGCAATATCTGTCCAGGATATGTTAATTTGAGAACTTTTATGACATCAGAAGGCAGATAAAAAATTATTTATAGTCCTCATAGCTATACCAAGGTATAACTATTGCTAGTATTTTTTTCATATATTTCTCCAGGTTTTTTTCGATGTGAATGTTTACTAAAAATATGATCATATTATAAATGCTTTTTTGCAGTCTTCTGTTTCCATGAATAGTATATAATGGGAATCTTTTTATTCAAAAACCATGGAATTGTAGCAACATTTTTAGGGCTACAAAATATTTTTTAAATATGGATGCCCTATAAATTATTTGGAAAAAAATTATTTGGCAACCACTAAATTTTAGGCCTTTAAATTGTTTCTTATCTTTATTGTTAAAGTCTGTAGCCTCATTATATGTAAAACCACCTGTCTATATAAACAGATATTCTGCAAACTCAGAATAGGTCAGTGAAAAGTCTGCATCATACTGACAACCACAAATGTTAATTACATGAAACCAGTAGTCCAGACAATTCATAGTCATTTAATAGCATCTTGCACTGTATTCAGTTATTCTTGTACTTGATAAGTATTGAATACAAGAACCTAGGCATGGCTCTAGGCATGGGGATACAGGAATGATGACGAAACAGTGACAGTTTGGTCTCAAGAGGCTTATGTTCCTTTAGGTGGGTGCAATCAATAAACATGTACATTAATAAGAAAGTTAGAGATTTATAAGTGCTTTGAATAAAATGAACAGGGCCACCCTGACAGATTAACTTCAGAGATCTACTTAGCTAAAATAGGCAGGCTTAAACTCTTTGATGACTTGACAATTGGTTGATGCTTGAATAGTGAAAAAGAACCAGTCACTCAGGGAACAGGAGGGAGGAAAGAGAACACAGCCATTACAAAAGCCCACAGCAGGAAAAAGGGCTGTCTGGAACTAAGGATTTTTTGCACAGCTGGAGTGTAGCAGGGAGGTGTGCCATGACAGGAGCCTGAGAAGATGGCCTATCTCACCTGAAAAGCCTCCTTGACTCTGCTACAATGTTGGATTTTCTTACAGGTGCTAAGAAAATTCTTGGAAGGAATTTTTAAAGCAGGGTGATTGATTTAAACTTGAGTCAACTTTTCAATGGATTCAAGACGAGAGATAAGGAAAAGAAAGGAAAGAAGACTTATTCATATATGTTTTCCTTTCGTAGCTGGGTACTTGATGGAGTGATTTATTGAGAAGAGAGACTCTGGAGAGAGAAAATATTTTGAAGATACATTTAATTGGGACCCAACAGTCTGGATTACATGGGCAAGGTAAAATGGGCCTGGAGCTCGGGAGGTGTAAACTTAGATTGCAGTTACCTTCAGAATGAATAAGATCTCCTCAGGAAAGAAGGTACAATGAGAAGAATCTCGGAACCAACAATGGGGCATTCCAAAATTTAGAAATGAGATTGAGAAAGAGGAGACAGCCAAAGATATGGAAGAAGAGTAAATATTGAGGTACAAGAAACGCCATAGAGTGTGATGGCTTGCAAGTTAGGACTGGAACAATGTTGGGACACCTGGGTGGGTCAGCAGTTAAAGTGCCGGTGTTCAGCCCAGGACGTGATCCTGGAGTCCCGGGATCAAGTCCCACGTTGAGCTCCCTGCATGGATCTTGCTTCTTCCCTCTGCCTGTGTCTCTACCTCTCTCTCTCCCTCTCTCTCTTCTCTCATGAATAAATAAATAAAATATATTTTTTAAAGATTGGAGAATGATAAGGTGGGAGTGAGTGGTCAACTACGATAGATGAGACCATGTTAGGATGCTCAGGTGGATTTGGTGAAGTCTCTTGAGTCCTTTATGCTTTTTGGCTAGAGCCACCAGTAGCTTTATAGTAGTGCTTCTGAATTGGCTTTCTGACATTGAATCGTAATCCAAATTTTGTAACTCTGTGGGAGAGAGGACTGTTTCTGATTCTTTCTTTGGAGGTGAAGTTTTCCTTCTAGTCAATTTGCTCAGTCCAGAGTGACCAAAAACAAGTTGTATTGGGAAAAGGAGAAAAAAGAGAGAAGAGAAAGAAGAAAAGAAAAAGGAAAAAAGGGGAAAAAAGAAAGAAAAAGAAAAAAAGAGAGAAGAAAAGAAAAAAAAGGGGGGGAAGCAAACAGAAATCAAAAAACAAGAGGGATATCCTCTGATTCTGTATACTGTAAATCCCTCGACTTCCCCCTGGAACTTTCCAGTGCGAACTGGTCAATAATTTGTTTTTCCCCTGTCCCTCTAGCTGGTCTTCTGGGGAGGGGCCTGTTGGGCTGATTCTCAGGTGTCACACTTGGGGGGAGCTGCTCAGCCCCCTGCCTCCTGCAGGGCTCAGTGAAAGATGTTTAAGCTGTTTATCAGGTGAGGCCACTGTGAGGCCAGTGGGGGTTGTTTACCCCGTGAGGCCCCAGGAGGAACAGCAACAGTGGTGGCTGCCAGCTCTGGAGCCCTGGAGTCAGCTCCCCGCAGTAACTCCGGAGCTCTCAGTCTCCAGGGGCCTGGATGCTCTGGGGGCGGGGCCGCTGATCTGCTCAGCTTCCGGGCGCCAGGGGTAGGAATGTCCTTGCTGTCCTGGGCCCTCCTGGCTTCTGACTGTCCCGGGGGAGGCCGGATCCTGCGCTGTGTCCCCAGCGCCCTGTGCTCCGGGGCCTGCGCTGTTGGATTCGCGCTCCCGGCGGTGCAGCCCCCTCTGCGGAGCCGCCGCCCCAGCCCCTCCGAGCTGCTGCGGGTCCAGCCGGCGCGCTGCAGCCCTTTAGGGAGCTCGGCGGCGGGGTGTGGGCGCTCTCCCCCAGGCGCAGGTGTCTGCTAGTGTCCCAGGGAGCCTGAGGGTACCCCCCGCCCCTCCTGGGATCCTGCTCCAACTCCTGTGAGTGCCTTTCCGCCCTGGGAGATTGGTGAAGCTCCTGCTTCTGGGGAAGGGGCTCTCCTGCCCTGGGGGCACTCGTCAGGCCTTAGCAGGGCTCCTCGCAGGGCCCCTCCACCTTGGATGCCTTTTGTTTCTTTATTTCTTTGTTCCCCCGTCCTCCTACCTTGATAGAAGCATGAACTCTTCTCACTGTAGCATTCCAGCTGTTCTCTCTTTAAATCTCAGGCCGAATTTGTAGGTTTTCAGGATGGTTTGAAGCTTATCTAGGTAATGTGGTGGGGACAGGTGACTTGGGGACCGTACTCTTCTGCCATCTTGCCCCACCTCCCTCTCAGGTGTATGGATTTGGTAATAACATCAAGTTTCACAGTGGAAAAGTGAATGGTAAACTTTTCTGGCAGTGGAGTGGAATAGATATAAAGTAAACAGGTTCTTGGCATAGCATATATGACAACAATGTATAATATTTGTGTAATATTTTGAATAAAACCCAACACCCCTTTAATGCATTGCTGAAGGCAAGTGAGAGAATTTCTCAAAGGCCAGAAACTAGAAGCAGCTAGACCAGGGAGTCACTGTAGTGAAGTTGCCAGCCCTGAGAACTCACGTGTTTCCAAATGGGCAATCTCATTCTTTTCTCCTCTATTCTTTTGTGGAATGTGACCTTTATATTTTTTTCGTTGATTCTATGGTGCGTCCTGAGCTCTGGTGATACCGCTCTCCACATCAGATTCCCAGCTCTTGTCAACCAAGATCAGATTTTGGGAAGCATGTTCTCCCTCTAATAGGTGTAGATTTTCTAAGTGGAAGATCATATGGGACTTTGGACAATTTGGAGAATATTAAGGAGAAAGAGAAGTAGTCTAGAAGTTAAAAATGAAAGTTTACTGCAGTCAGTGTGAAAAAAATATATATATCTAACTGATCAGAAACATAAGGACAGATCCAAAACTCTAAAATAATTAGCAAACCAAATCCAGAAATTTAAATAAGAGATAATGTTCTTATCACACAGCATTTATTTCAGGTATGCAAAATTTCTCTAGCTATCTATTAATACAATTCATTGCAGCAACACATTTAAAAATGTATTTGATAATCTCAGTGATGCAGAAAACATTTAAGTTAAAATTCAACTAAAAAACTCCATTCCTTGAGTTTTAGTCAGGCACATTTAGGATCCCCCCTAGTGAGGAGTGGCCATCTAAGTTCTTGCCAACACAATGTGAGCAGAAGTGATGTGTTACCTCTCAGTCTTCCCTTGTAATGAACGAGGCTTCCCCTCCACTTCTCCTTTCTCAGCTTCTGTTCTGCCCAGACCTATCATACACACATTCTTAGTTCACTGTAAAATTAGAAGCACTCAGGGTGTATCTCTAAATTTTCTGTTTTATACTGTGATTGTGGGTATTCTTTATCTGTGCTAAATAAATTCTAAGCTTCCTGAAACAGAGAGTTTCACTTGTTCATCTTTATATTCTTTCAGAATCTTACATAAAATTTAGTGCACGGGAAGTATTTTTAAATAAATATTTAATTGCCCTCAACTTAATTTTCCTGTTCTTGCTGCTAGCCAAATGTGGTGCTATTTGATTGAGGCAAATTCTTACCAAGCTAAACATTTAAGGTACAATTTTGAAAATTTGAGGTTTACTATCATCATGTTACAATTAATTGCAGATGTTTAATAACCATTTGTCTCCCTGGGTAGAAGAGAAACAGCCTGAAGCCCTTGGAAGCCAGAGCTACAATGTCAGGAGCTGAGAGGTTTGTTGCTGAATTTTTCTGAACTCAACTCTTAATGTGTATAACATATAACAGGCAGATAATATAAATCTCTTATTTCTTGGCATTCCTGGGCTAAACTATAAAAAGATACATATAAATTATTTAGGATAGGTTTTCATAAATTTTTTGGAATTTGTCGATATAAAAAAAAAGACGAAGTGCTTTTCTATCTCTAGAATCATTAAGCAACAATTATTTATTGAATGATTACTAGCAGTGGTATGACCTAAATCATTGTTTAAAGCTACCTCTACCTGATTTTTTCATCTGAAAAAAGTTTTGAACTAGATGACTACTACCATTCTCCTAGTTATGAATGTCCATTTATTTTATTTGAAAAACTGCTTTGTCATGAGAAAATATTTGTAGAAATAGTATAATGGTTGGTCTCTTTAAATATAATTACTGTTGGGGTGCCTGGGTGGCCCAGTTGATTAAGCCTCTGCCTTTGACTCAGGTCACGATCTCAGGTCCTGGGATCAGAGCCTCTCATTGGACTTTCTGCTTTGGTGAGGGGGAGTCTGCTTCTCCCTCTCTCTCTGCCCCTTCCCCCTCATGCTTTTTTTTCTCCCTCTCTCCCTCCTTTCAAATAAATAAATGCATAAATAAAGTAAGGAAGTTATTGTTAGTGCCATCCAGGCTGGCTACTCATTCTTAACAGATCAAAGGTGTATGAGTGAACTTGAATTCGGATGGGCCTCCACCATACGGTAATGTGTTAGGTATACCAAGGGGGAAGCAGAGAATGAGCCAGGTGAAGAAAAGGATCAATCAAAACTCGACTGCATAAAACTTTAGAGTACTGAAAAAAGTGAAGTCATGAGAATAAACAATACATATCATGAATGATTCAACAGAAGCCAGAAGTATTTATTGGACACCTACAATATGTCACGTACTTGGGATTACATCAATGAAAAAACTAAGACCCCTGCTCTTGTGGAGCTACATGCAAGTAAAATGATGGTTTTTTGCCTTTTGGAAGACCTCTGTCAGATAAGACTCACAAGAAAGGTGAAAAAATTAACAGGTACCTGCAACGAGGAATTGGCAGTAGAACCCATTGCAGCAGGAGAGAGAGTGGTCATTGAAAGGCACAGGAATTTAGATAAAAGGCCACATGAAGTGGCATGTGAGTATATTGTCTGGGTGTGTAGGGTCTTGACAAGCATGCAAGCATTAATAACAGCCGTGAGCATAATCAGTGATATGTGATTTTAGGAAACTAGAGAGCTCATACTGTCGCATCTGATGACCATTGTTCCAGGTAGTGATGCCATTTTTTCTTTTGCCCTGCTAACCAGCAGCCTCCTTAAAGGCATCACCTCCGCTTCAGAAGCAGATGGGCAGGCCTCAGACACCTCATTTGCTGTATACCTGAGATGGCATGGAATATTTTAACATGGTACATGATTTGTACTGGAGCAATTTTATGAGAGAATTTATCAATATAGATCGGGTTCCTCAAATCTATTGTGTGCTTTGTCGCAATTTGCTTCCTAGATAGAAATGTGGACATATAGGCTCTGCATCCAGTAAACAAACATTAATAAAGTTACAAATAAAGGCAGGAATGTCTTTCATCCACACCCCAAACCAGTTCCCACCACACACACACAGCTGGATGAGGTTGAGCTTAGTTCCCTAGCAGGTTCCTCAGTATCTGGCAGTGCCACCACTAATTGGTTGAAAGTCACATCTTGCATTATTTGTTGTCTTCTGTTCCAGAGGAGGGTTCATTAGGTTATTTCCCACATGGGGCTACTCAGTATTATTAGCCAGATAGTGTTTCAATCCAAGGCATCAAGAGATGTATATGAGGAAACATACAGTCTAGGAATTCTGTAAACGAAACTTAAAAGAGTATTTCAAACTTACTTTTGGTATAAAGCAAACTGGCTGTTTAAATACATCTTAGCTCAAGCTCTCTTTAACTGTTTAATGTAATCTGTATATTAGAAAAAAAGGTATTTCTTAACATATTGCTAGAATAATCTTACATGGGCTAGTGTTCAGTCCCTTTTCTTTCTTGCATTATTCTTGTTAGGCTGCTCATGATCCCCAGAAAGAGTATTAATTATTAAATAATGCATTAATGTTGAAAGAGTGTGGGGGGGGGCAGGGGAGGAGGAAAAGGTCCAAGTTTGTCTCAGGCAGTGAAGGATGCATTCCTGCTTCTTCTTTTATTTTTATTTTATTTTTATTTTTTTAAAATTTTTATTTATGATAGTTACACACAGAGAGAGAGAGAGAGAGAGAGAGGCACAGAGACATAGGCAGAGGGAGAAGCAGGCTCCATGCACCGGGAGCCCGACGTGGGATTCGATCCTGGGTCTCCAGGATCGCGCCCTGAGCCAAAGGCAGGCGCCAAACCGCTGCGCCACCCAGGGATCCCCTGCTTCTTCTTTTAAATATTGTTCCCTTTCCAGCAAGTCCTGGCATAGAAACCCTGTGAGATTTCTCAATTCAGTTTAGTTTGGGGCCTTTCCTGCCCTAGAATTGCCAAATATTGTTGTCTGACACATCTTTGAACCTGAGCTGAGCCAGAAAATTAGGGTCCTGGAAGCATGTATAGGTTCCTGAGTGAAGGAACCAATTCAGTGCAATCTGGCCGGGAGTCCATGTGGCACAATTGCAGCAACCTCACACAGGCCAGGCTGGTGATTTTTGTCAGTGTATAAAATCCTCTTGAGGTGCAAGCTCAAAGCAACAGTTTTTAAGAAGGTATTTTGAATGGAAAAGGATCCAAATAATTTTATAAACAATGAATAACAACAAAAAATGTCTTACATTTACATAGTACTTGGCATCTATCAAGTGTACTTCTGTATACTTTCTGCTGCTAGAACAGTTATTCATTATGGATTTATGCCATGCAAGATTATCTCTGATTTTGGTTCATATAATCTATGTACACAGAACATTAGGAGCTTTCCTAGTGTTCCACTCGTTTTTATGCAAGAATCATTAGAAGTTAGACACAATTTGAATACATTCAGGAAAACAGACCATGCATACAATGAAGTGGAAATCAGTAGAATCAGAAGGCATGGGTTCTGATATGATTATCCTTATATTTATTAACTATTTTTATTTAGAAGCTGTGTCTCCTTCTCTCAATGTTGCACCTACCAGGACAGGCCAAGATTAGCCACAGGGAGTCACATAGTTGTTGTTTATTGTCCCTACGTGCTGTCTACTGAAGGCCTCCAGATACTGCTGGCAGTTTTTTGCAGTAATGCGGTTTGTATATGCATCAGCCCTAAAAGGAGTTAATCACATCTGCAAGCAGGCAGATCAGAGACATGAGGGGACTGTGGATTGGGCTTCGCTGAGCATGCTCAGCTTTTTCTTTCAAACTGATCAAAGAGATAAACCATTCTTCCTCTCTTGGTGAAAAATGAACAAGAAAGCAGGGAGAAGCTGAATAGATTCCTTTCACATGTTTTTCCTCCAAGAAAGAGATTGGAAAATTTCCTCTCTTTATGGAAACAGGAAGAGTGGGAAATACATCAGCTACACTGCTTTAGTAACTATTTTTTTGGTAACTATGTATATTTGTTTACTTGAGCTGAGCTCACTTTACTATATGATTAGTAGTTCCTATTAGTCAATTTCAACAGTTATGTTTGAACTTATGTTCAGCAAGTCATAGCAGGAATCCAGACTCAGTTACTAATTTTGTGAAGTATTTCAAGCCAGAGATGAGCTGCATGATCCAGCAGAGTAGATGGCCACTTAAAACAATATGATCCACAATTATATTTCCAGACATTTCAACAAGAAAATCTACTCTTTTTTTAAACATATACATAATGCAATCATTTTGCCAAGGAAATTTATTTTTCATATGCTAATGAACTTTGTCAATCTTTGCAGTGGGCTTTAGTATGCAGTGTTTCCCAGTGTCTCAATTGTGCAAAATTACATAATTGGTGTTATATTTCAGTTAAGTGGGTTTTCTTCAAAAGAAGACAATGAGCCAAACCCTATCTTATAAGCTTTCTTTCACTCAATAGACATCAGGTAACACTTAATTCTTAGAAAATAAACTATGTATACACAATTGATTAAAACTCACTGTAACATCATTGTTGGGCATAAATGAACACTTTTAATGAATTTTCAAAATTGCAATAAGTGCTATGGTCTTATGTTATTTACAAACAACATGAAATAATTTTACATATATATGTATATGTACATGAAATTAACTAATTTTTTTAAAAAAACTGAGCCAAATTTTTGGTATAATCTTAGATTTTTTTCTTCCTCACTAAAATTAAGACTTCTTAAGTAAATATATGCAAACATCAATTAATATACCATCATGTAATGTCCATTCTTTTCCATAATCTGTGCAATGCATTTGTATTTTTAATGTGTTGATTTTATTGCTATTATGAAGAATCAAAATTTATTGAATGTTCTAGGCAAACTTCAAGTTTTTTCTTCTCAAAGTTTATTCACAGACTTTCTTCATTTAGAAAAGATTTTTTAAATCATTATACACTAGAAATATTCTTAAGAAATTATATTTGAAAAAAATTCCATTTGGCTAGCAGTTTCTGTTGACTTTTTCTGAGATGATGGATATAATAGGTATAGCTGAAAAAAACATTGGTCTCAGATATACCTACTGTGGCAGTAGGCTGAAGCCTGAAGGATATCCTCAGAGAAGTGGTGAGCATGGCTAACCTGAAGATTATAGCACTGATGCCAGAGGCATTTCAAAGAATTCAGAAAAGTAATTCTTATTGACTATAGACACAACTAAAACTTGTCTGCAGTTAAATAATAGCAACTACTATTTGTTGAGAAGGTACAGAATGCCATACATACTATTCTAACATTTTATGTGTGTTTAACCATTTGATCTGCAAAACAACACGTTAAGGTAGATACTAACTGACCTCATATTACAGATGGAGAAGTTGAGAGTCCAAGAGATAAAGGAACCTTACCACAAATTCTTAGTTGTGGTGAAGCCAGGATTCAAACACAAGTAGTGCAATTAAAAAAGATAGGAAGAAGGTCAGCCTGGGTGGCTCAGTGGTTTAGCGCCGCCTGCAGCCCAGGGCGTGATCCTGGAGACCAGGAATCGAGTCGCACGTCGGGCTCCCTGCATGGAGCCTGCTTCTCCCTCTGCCTGTGTCTCTGCCTCTCTCTGTCTCTGTCTCTGTCTCTCTCTCTCTCGTGAATAAATAAAATATTTTAAAATATAAAATAAAAATATAATAAAATCAGAAGGGTAAGAAAAGAACTTTAAAAAAATAGGAAGAAAAGAGGAAAATGATGAAAAGAAAGGAAAAAGAAAAAAGAAATTAAGGACAAGAGAGAAGAAAAACTTTATTTGCAGATAACTTGATCCTATTAGTGAAACTTTTGAGGAATTAACAAAAAAGAAATAGATATAGCAAGGCTCCAGGATGCATGATCAACATACAAAAATTATTTTATTTCTATATGCTAGAATGAAAAACCTTAAAATAAACTTAAGAAAATAATTCCATTTACAATACCATCTGCAAGAACTTAGGGATGGGTATAACAAAAGAAGTGTAGCACTTTTATACTCAAAACTACAAAACAACAACAAAAAAACTACAAAACATTGTGGAGATAAAGAATATCAAAATAGATAAAGAAATAATATTTATTCATGAATTGGAATACTCAATATTATAAAGATGGCAATTCTACCTGATTTTGTGTGTAAGTTTAATATAAACACTATCAAAATGTTAGCAGATTTTGTTGTCAAAATGGACATACTGATTCTAATATGTCTGGAAATATAAACGAAAAAAATAACAGAATTGGAGGACTTACACAACTCACTTTTATTTTTTAAGACTTTATATGAGATATAAAAGAGAGAGATAGTGAGTGAGATAGCACAAGCAGGGAAGAGATGGAGAAGCAGACTCCCCAATGAGCAGGGAGACCCACCCAGGGCTGGATCCCAGGACCCCAGGATCATGACCTGAGTTGAAGGCAGATGCTTAACCCACTGAGCCACCAGGTACTCCATATTTTTGAAAGATTTTATTTATTTATTCATGACAGACACACAGAGAGGCAGAGATACAGGCAGAGAGAGAAGCAGGATCCATGTAGGGAGCCTGACATGGGACTCGATCCTGGCTCTCCAGGATCACGCCTTGGGCTGAAGGCAGCCCTAAACTGCTGGGCCACCGGGGCTGCCCACCAGGTACCCTATATTATCCAATTTTAAAACTTACCATAAAGTCATAGTAATTACAGTATGGGAGTATAGTATGGCCATACAGATCAATGAAATGTAACTGAAAGTCCAAAACAAATTCTTACACATAATATCAATTGATTTGCAATGAAGGTACCAAGATAGCTCAATGAATAAGGAACTAAGCTCCTTTCTAAAAATAGTTGTTTTTATTTTGTGGATATCCAATTGTCTCAGTTCCATATTTGAAAAGATTATTCTTTTCTGCAAGTCTGTAATTATTTCAAAAATTAAAAAAAGAAAAAACAAACATTATTTAAGATTTTCAGACTTTGTTCCTCCTTCACTACTCACAGATGTCTGAGGCCAGGAACTGTGGGACATGTTCATGTCTCAGTATACCCTATGGCTCTGTATCTCATTTAACAATGCTATGCTAGGGAGTTGTCACAGTGACATTAAGCAGAGAACTATCACAATTTCTTTATATGCTGTTGGGAAAGGGAAAAGAGACTATTACTGCTGTGGGAGAGAGATGATTGCAGGAGCAGGCTTTGAGCATGTGAGGGAGATGGATCCAATGTATAAAGAAAGAATTGTTTTTAATTTTTAATTTTTTTATTTATTTATGATAGTCACACACAGAGAGAGGCAGAGACACAGGCAGAGGGAGAAACAGGCTCCATGCACCGGGAGCCCGACGTGGGATTCGATCCCGGGTCTCCAGGATAGCGCCCCGGGCCAAAGGCAGGTGCCAAACCGCTGCGCCACCCAGGGATCCCTAAAGAAAGAATTGTTACATGACAGGAGCACACACAGGTCCCTGTGCCACTCTGATGGAGGGGAAGACAGTGTGGAAAGCCAAAGATGGAGGAACATCAGAAGATATGGTGATGGGAAAGATGAAGTCATTGTGTTTTTGGTTTTGTTTTGTCTTGTTTTTGTTTTGTTTCTCTTTTTTTGCTGTCTTTTTGTTCAATGAAAGAAGAGGTAGAGTCACTAACTCTGTGTTGATGGCAATTTAAAAAATGCATGAATGTGTCTTCCTAGAGAATAGAACAAACAATTGGCTGTAGAAAGGTAGAAAGATTATGCAGCACTGGTGAATTACTTAAGGTTTGCTGTCTTAAATTTAAAGCACACCCCACCCAGCACAATATAATGCCTATGAAGCAGATGGGATTTGTGTAACTGAGTCTGTGGTTTTGCCACTCCAGCATGATGGAAGGAAAGGGGAGCAAAGAAATCAAGGGTGTGTGCAAGGAGTGGTCATCATTATGGGTTATGGAATCCAAGCTTAATAACAGAGGAAATAAGAAAGAGGTAAACATTAAAATGGTTTTGAAACAGGCAATATAACATTTATTGCATGAAAAAAATCATCCCATTAAAATCACTAAATATTCTGAAGGAGATAAAACATTTTTAAAATGCAAGACTGTGCTCACAATATGTAGAGTTAACCCACAGAAGCCAGAACTGAAAAGTGAACTGAACCAAAATGACACGATAGAATGAAGCCAGGATATACTACAGATACTTCACACCTCAAGTTTTAGTTTCAATGCCCATATTTGGGAAGGGGAGAAAAAATATGGTAGAGAATGAAACTTAGACTACCACATGAAATTTAGAAACTTTCAGGGTCTATATCTTAGTGAAAAAGTCAATTGACAAAAAAAAAGTCAATTGACAAAGTAAATAAACAAATAATTTGAAGTAATAAAAAATAATAAAAATCTTATCTCTGCTGAGATTGAAAAATATAGATTTATAATTTATAGCCAACTAAATGACATTTCAAGATCAAGGATAACATAGACATTTTTCATATGAACAAAAGCAGAGATGCTTGTTATTTACTTCAAGAACACAGAAAACAAACCCAGAGAAAATATGAAGTCCTATAAAGAATGGTGATTAAAGAATCAAATGTAGAGTAAATATGAACAAAATTTGCTATATACAGCAAAAATAATAACATCCAAGAAAGGATGCAGTTAAATCTCTATACAATTAAAATGTTTAAAAGCAATTAACATGCACATTGAAGGAAGGTGACTGGAATTAAAGTGCTTCTTATTTCTTTAGAAAAAGAGTAGAGACATTGATTAATTTTTGATTTTAGTAAATGAAATGTGTATTGTTAAAATTTCAAGACTGAGTACAGTCTAAAAGAGTACAGACAAAACAGCACTGAAGCATTTAATATGAAAAAGCAAGAAGAAAGAGATGAAGTGCACAAGAAAATAGAACAAAGAAAGCACAAAAGGGGCTAGATTTAATTCCAAATATATTAGAAATAATAAATGTCAATAGAAATAATAAATGTAAATGGACCAAACTCATCAGGTAAATTGAGATACACAGTTGCCCATTAAACACATTAGAGGTTAGGGCAGCAACCCCCTTGCAGTCAAAATCCAGGTTTAACTTTTGACTCCCTCAAACTGTTAAGTATGAATAGTGCACTGTTGACTGGAAGCCTTACTGATTACATAGTTAATAAACCTCTATTCTGTATGGTACTTGTATTATAGACTATATTCTTACAATAAAGTAAGCTAGAGAAAAGAAAATGCTATTTAAAAAATTATAAGGAAGAGGAAATACATTTATTGTATTATACTGTATTTATATAAAAAATTCTGTAGGTGGACATGTGCAGGCCAAACCTGTGTTGTTCAAAGGTCAACTGCATATTGGGAAAAAATATAGCTATATGTCATTTCTAAGATACCCTTTTAAGATAAAAACAGATGTTTTGAAAAGGGAAAGACTGAACAAAGATAGATAGATGATAGATAGATATACATATATGTAAATATTAACTAAAAGAAATTGTAGCAGCTACATTAATATCAGACAATATAGTTATTAAAATGAAAAGGATTATCAGGAGTGCCTGGAAGGCTTAATCCATTAAGTGACTGACTCTTGGTTTCAGCTCAGGTCGTGATCTCGGGTTCATGAGACTGAGCCCCATGTGGAGCCCTGCATTAGACTCCACCCTGCGTTGGGCTCTGCCCGCTTAACAGGAAGTCTGCTTAGGATTCTCTCTCTCTCCCTCTGCCTCTCCCCCATTCTGTCTCTAAAATAAATGAATCCTTAAGAAAAAAATAAAATGAAATGAATTATCAGGGAAAAGAAGATTACTACCTATTGGTGTGGTTCCTGAAAGTGATAATGGACTATCCGTGAAGAGAAAAACTATGCTTGGCAAACATTTAGGTGAATTCTTTAGAGGTATAGCAGCCATCCACTACACTGTTTGTTGGTAAGCATATCAGAGAAGTTGAAGTTTTGAGAGAATGTGGCCACATAGCTGTCTTTACAGCCCATGATTCAGAGTGGGCAAGGAAAAGGAAGCTATACATAAGGCTACATAAGCTCTACATATACATATACATACACATGTACATAACCTATACATAAGTCATACATAAGGCTATATGTAGAGCAGAATATGAGCATATTTCGATCTGATTATAACTGAAAAATTCATATATGAGACTTCTAAGAAGTAGAACTAACATTATAGTTTGAAATGTTTCTTTACCTTAGGCTTGCAAAATGACAAAATTAAAGCGAGAATAAACATTTTCAGGGAAGTGAAAGATTTCTTAAGTAAATTTTTCTATAAACAGGATGAAATGAATTAATGGAGCTCATTTACTGAGGTTGCTTAGGCACACGAATCTCGTGTTCCTTTTGGAATGCTATTATAATGATAATAGTGGATACTCTTTCCTTGAGGCATTTTTGAGTGCCACTTTTTGGTGTGAAAGAGCCTCCAGATATCAGAAGAAAATAGTGATTTGCCCTGAATATTTTTACATTTACTTTTCTCTTTGAATTAGTAGAAAAATATAAGCATCCTTTGAAACACGTTGTTTCTAATTTCTAATCTTAAGATAATTGTTGTTCAATGTGAAGTCATTAGAAAGGGAGTAGTGAGGGGTGCCTGAATGGCTCCATGGGTTAAGTGGCTGACTTTGGCTCAGATCATGATCTCAGGGTCCTGGGATCAAGTCCCTTGTCAAGCTCAATGCTCAGTGGGAAGTTTTCTTCCTCTGCTCCTTCCCCTTCTCATGTTCTCTCTCTTTCAAATAAATAAGTAAAATCTTAAAAAACAAGAAATGGAGTGGAAAATATATATTTAAATTTTATCACATGAGAAATTAGATGTTCTTTTTCTCCAAAATAAAATAAAATAAAATAAAATAAATGGATACCAAACATAATCTAAAAAGTAATTGTCCCAAACTTTACTTTGCTTCAAGTTTTCTTCAACATATAAAAATTAGAGTCTGATTTTGTTCTGAATGATGACAATAGTAAAATAGAGTTAAAAAGCGAAATGAATTTATGGGAGGTAGGCAGTTTTCAGGCTCAATTTCTTTATGTGTTAAATCATCAGTGGTCTTTAATAATTACAAAATGAGTCCAAATAATATTTGCTATATTATATGATATTATTTTTAACTGCAGTGATCTTCATGGCTTATCACCCATGCAAGTAACAAAGAATCACATATGGGAGCCATCATAGCTTAAAGTATAAAAAAAATCCAGTCATTCAACTTTTTTTTTCAGTCATTCAACTTATGTGAACATAGCTCAAAAGGAAATATTAGTTTCCTTTCTTGAAATGGGAGGAATTATTATATATATTTAGGGACATAGTTATTTTTCCTCTGGTTATTCAGTGAAGTATTAAAAACCAAATGTTCAGATAAATATTTCTCAGCTTAGTCAATGTAATTATTAAACAGATATTTCACATACTTTATTAAGACTTTTTATAAGAAATATACATATTCTTACTAAGCACTGTTTGTGACTATTTTTTTAAGATTTATTTATTTGAGAGAGAGTGAGAAAGCAGGGGGGAGGTGCAGGAAAAGCAGACATTCCACTGAGCAGGGAGCCTGATATGGGCTCCCTCCCAGGACCCTGGGATCATGACCTGAGCCAAAGGTAGACGCTTAACTGACTGACCCCAGGAACTCTGGTTTGTGACTTTATTAGCTGAAAAAACCTTTATTGACTTTATTAATTGAAAAAAAACAATGTCACATTTTTAGTGTTTTGACACAATCTCTCAGAAATCTAAATTGTACTTGCTACCACTTGTCTTCTTTATAACAAGTCCAGAAATTTTCTTTTTCATTGAAATAATTGTAAAGTTTATATTCTCTAAAAAGACTTTACAAATTAGAAAAAAGCATTTTCTAGAATAATACTTTTGAAACATTAATACATGTTGCTTTTACTTCCTTGGTTTTGTCCATGGGAAATTATAATAAGGATGAATGTAGATTAAGGAAAAAAAGTTCTGGCTTTATTTTACTCAAAAAGTCTGTTTTTGGACTTCTTTTTTTTTTCCATTTAAGATATAGAAAGTCCCAAGAGACAATTGCTCACATCCTAAAATGCAAAATGAGATAATCCACAAAATAAGACATATTGCTAAATTATCAGCTAGTTTGGGATGCAAAGAAAGCTAATTGTGCTGATTTCCAGAAAGCAATCAACTCTTTTTTTAAAAAAAGAGAGGACAACAGCTTAAATCATCGTTAGACATGCAAAAATAAAATCAGAGAAGTCAATCATAAGTGAGAGTATGGAGAAACTAGTAGAACTTCTAACAGAAGTGTAAGAACCAGATTGAGAGACTGAAATTCCTGGAAGTTCCAGATACAAAGGAGTCATGAACCCCCCCCCCCCAATGTTCTCTTAAGGTCAAACAAATAGAATTTGTTTTTCAATGATTGGAAATAGAGCAGGGAAATAAAACATTCCTCCACGAGGTGCACAAGATATTTCACAAGTGAAATATAGGAGTGTGCAGAAAGAAGAAGGAAAGGCAAGAAATCTGAAAAAAATCTTTCACGGGACACTAATTCTCACAGAATGCAAAGCAGCATTTCAAAAATGCCATTTGAAATCTGTGGTTGTGATGAAGGAACTGCATTTGTGAAAGATTTTGGGTACATAGAATTAAAATATAGGACAAGAAAAACAAAAAGTATAGGAAAGGAAATGTAATAAACAAAATTCTTAAAGTGGTTGTGAGATAATATAAAAGTAGTATATAATTTGAAGTATATAATACAGTATATAATATATGGCACATTATATGTGACTATATATAATACAGAATATATTATTTGAACTCTAAATAGTATATTATTTGAAGGTAATCTGTTATAAGTTAAAAATATATATTGTGTGCAGCCAGGTTGCTCAGTGGTTTCCTGCTGCCTTTGGCCCAGGCGTGATCCTAGAGACCCAGGATCGAATCCCACATCAGTTTCCCTGCATGGAGACTGCTTCTTCCTCTGCCTCTGTCTCTGCCTCTCTCTTTTTTCAGCTATGATTTGTTCAAATACATATTCTGGACCTCGGTCCCTTTTGGCGCCCTCGGGAACCCCAAACAAATGTATATTTTTCTTCCTTAGGCTGTCACTTATTTCCCTTAATCTATCCTCATGATAGATTTTTTTGTCTTTTGTTTTTGTTTGTCTCTTTTTTCCTCAGCTTCCCTCTTTGTCATCAACTTGTTTTCTATGTCAGTCACTCGTTCTTCCACCTTGTTAACCCTTGTCATTAGGACCTTAATTTGGATTGCATCTGATTTAATTTATTTTTAATTTCTGCCGGATTAGATCTAAATTCTGCAGTCATGAAGTCTCTTGAGTCCTTTATGCTTCTTCTAGAACCACCTGTAGCTTTATAATGGTGCTTCTGAATTGGCATTCTGACATTGAATTGTAATCCAAATTTTGTAACTCTGTGGGAGAGAGGACTGTTTCTGATTCTTTCTTTTGAGGTGAGGTTTTTCTTCTAGTCATTTTGCTCAGTGCAGAGTGGTCAAATACAAGTTGTATTGGGAAAAGGAGAAAAAGAGAGAAGATAAAGAAGAAAAGAAAAAGAGAAAAAAGAGAAGAAAAGAAAAAAAAGGATAAAAAGGGGGCAGGAAGCAAACAGAAATCAAAAAACAAAAATCAAGGGGGAGTATCCTCTGATTCTGTATGCTGTAAATCCCTCAACTTCCCCTGGAACTTTCCAGTGCTGCTTGGTCAATAATCTGTTTTTCCCCTGTCTCTCTACCTGGTCTTCTGGGGGAGGGGCCTGCTGTGCTGATTTTCAGGTGTTAGCACTTGGGGGAGCTGCTCAGTCCCCTGCCTCGTACAAGGGCTCAGTGAAAGATGTTTAAGCTGTTTATCTGGTGAGGCCACTGTGAGGCTCAGTGGGGGTTGTTTACCCCATGAGGCCCCAGGAGGAACAGCAGCAGCGGCGGCAGCCAGCTCTGGAGCCCTGGAGTCAGCTCCAGCAGAAACTCCAGAGCTCTCAGTCTCCAGGGTCCTGGAGGCTCTCGGGGCGTGGATGCTGATCTGCCCAGCTTGGCACCACCCGGCGGCAGGAGCATCCTCGCTGTCCTAGGCCCTCCCAGCCTTTGCCTATTCCGGGGGGGGGGGGGGAGTGCCGGATCCTGCGCCATGTCCTCGGCACCATAGGCTCCCAGGCCTGTGCTGTGGGAATTGCGCTCCTGGCCCGCAGCCCCCTCCGCTGGCAGCCTCTGACCGAGCCCCTCTGAGCTGCTCCCGGGTCCAGCCAGGCACACGCTGCAGCCGTTTAGGGAGCTCAGCCAGGGGTGTGGGTGCTCTCCCGGGGGCTCAGGTGCTCTGTTAGTGTCCCTGAGAGCCTGAGGGTATCCCTGCCCCTCCTGGGATCCTTCTCCAACTCCCTGCGAGCTCCTTTCAGTCCAGGAAGATTGGTGAAGCTCCTGCTCCTCCAGGACGGGGCTTTCCTGGGGCCTTCCGGTCCTGGGGGCACCCATCCCAGCCTTAGTCGGGCTCCTCGTGGGGGCCCCACCCCTTGGACGCCTTTTGTTTCTTTATTTTTTTGTTCCCCCATCTTCCTACCTTTTTTTCAAATAGTAAATTTATTTTTTGTTGGTATTCAATTTGCCAACATACAGAATAACACCCAGTGCTCATCCCATCAAGTGCCCCTTCTTCCTACCTTGATAGAAGCGTGTACTCTTCTCACTGTAGCATTCCAGCTGTTCTCTCTTTAAATCTCAGGCTGAATTCATAGGTTTTCAGGATGATTTGAAGGTTATCTATGTAATTTGGTGGGAACAGGTGACTTGGGGACCCTACTCTTCCGCCATCTTGCCCCACCTAGGCTTCTCAAAATTTAATGTGAATAGGTGTGACCACAGAACTTTTTTTTATTCGTTTATTCATGAGAGACGCAGAGAGAGAGAGGCAGAGACAGAGGCAGAGGGTGAAGTAGGCTCCATGCAGGGAGCACGATGTGGGACTCCATCCCAGGACTGCAGGATCACACCTTGAGCCAAAGGCAGACCCTCACTCACTGAGCCACCCAGGCAACCATGACTGCAAATCTTGAAAATATGCAGATTTCAATCTAGTTAGTCAGAGGTCGGGCTGAAATTCTGCATTTTTAATGAATTCTTGGAGAGTGCTGACAATGTGGGTCTACAGACTATACTTTGAGTAGCAAGTTTATATACACCATTTTTAGTTCATGATGTTTTTAATTAAGTGACATTTACTAATGTTTGTAACAGATAGTAGCTAAGTTCAATCACACAAATAAAAAGCCTCTTTAAACATCTCCCATACCTTAATAACACCCACGTTATATATCTTACCATAAGAATGAGCAAAGAAAGGCAGTCGCGGTAGCCCAGAGGGTTAGACCCGTCTTCCGCCCAGGGTGTGATCCTGGAGATCCGGGATCAAGTCCCATGTCAGTCTCCCTGCATGGAGCCTGCTTTTCCCTCTGCCTGTGTCTCTGCCTCTCTCTCTCTATGTCTGTCATGAATAAATAAATAAAATATTACAAAAAAGAATGAGCAAAGAAATAAATCTGAGCAGTCCTGACCCTTGCTCCAAAAGTACAGAACATGAATTCTCTTAGATAGGCTAAGGCCTATGTGTCCACATGTGTTAGGTGTCTTTGACCCAACAGCTGTCACTAACTACATCCAATGCTCAGGAAACAGTGGGGTAAATGATCGAATAGTCAACAAGGCTAAAAGTCAAGCGTAGATACAGAAATTGATGTAGAGTGATTTTTGCCACTGGAACTTAAACTGGCTGTGTATTCCTCTCCTCTAATCAGAAGCAGCTTCCCTTCCAGCTGTACCAGATCTTCCGTTTATTCACTTTGTACTTTAGTAGCAAGTGTCCTTAGTGAAAACTTCATTTCCCAGCATATCTTCAGGGATCTCCATTAGACTGTTAACAGATTATCACCATCTGTTGGTGATTATTTCACTATGTAACAGCCCTGATCTAAGAGACGTGTCCTCTTTCACCAGCAGAGCGATACCTGGGGACAACTAGGTCAGGCTCAAGAGGAGATGCAAAAATTACAGCTGGGTGTAGATAATCAATATTAAAACAGCCGGCCGGTTTCTACTTCTATTCTACACAATTCTTTTGCAAAATGGAGACGATAGAGTCCTTTTCACATTTCTATTTTCTGGAATCTGAAACAGATTCAAGAACAAAAGAGAACCAATGTCATTATATGTATATGCCCATTTGGGGGCATGTACACTACTGATAACATTTGGAATATGATTGTACATTAAATAAGAAATAATTCGTATGACATCTAAATAACTGCCCAAGAACCATCTGTCTATATTCGCTCATTAAAACTAAGTATGTTGAATTTCCAGTGATAGGTTTGTTGTAGGTATGGAGGCTATTGTAGGCATAAAGAATAAGGTCAAACAAATAGAATTTGTTTTTCAATGATTGGAAATAGAGCAGGGAAATAAAACATTGCTCCATGAGGTACACAATATATTTCACAAGGGAAATATAGCAGCCTGCAGAAAGAAGAGGGCTAGGCAAGAAATCTGAAAAAAAAATCTTTCAAGGTACACTAATTCTCACAGAATGCAAAGCAGCATTTCAAAAATGCCATTTGAAATCTGTGGTTGTGATGAAGGAACTGCATTTGTGAATGATTTTGGGTACATAGAATTAAAATATAGGACAGGAAAAAAGTATAGGAAAGGAAATGTAATAAACTTATAAAATTCTTACAATGGTTGTGTGATAATATAAAAGTAGTATATAATTTGAAGTATATAATACAGTATATAATATATGGTACATTATATATGACTATATATAATACAGAATATATTATTTGAACTCTAAATACTATATTATTTGAAGGTAATCTGTTATAAGTTAAAAATATATATTGTGGGCAGCCAAGATGGCTCAGTGGTTTAGCACTGCCTTTGGCCCGGGGCGTGATCCTAGAGACCCAGGATCAAGTCCCACGTCAGGTTCCCTGCATGGAGCCTGCTTCTCCCTCTGTCTGTGTCTTTACCTGTCTCTGTGTATCTCATGAATAAATAAATAAAATTTAAAAAAAATAAAAGTCAACATGACACATAAAACTAAATACAAAAAAAAGTTCCTTGATTCACCTAAATGATTCTAGGAATGGAAGAAAAAGAAAGAAAGAAAGAAAGAAAGAAAGAAAGAAAGAAAGAAAGAAAGAAAGAAAGAAAGAAAGAAATTACATTAAATATAAATGGGCTAAAAGGTAGAGATTTCTAGGCTTAATAAAAACACAAAACCAAACATGTAATATTTACAAGAAAAATATTTAAATTTAGATTGTGGTAAACAGACTCCTAAAGTAGTCCTATGATTCTTGTCCCCTTGGTCTCACACCCTGTGTGAACTCTTTTCTTTGAATATGTGTGTGATTTGCTTCTAAACCATAGAATACAGCAAAGATAATGGCATAGAAATAGATTTGAAAATTGCTATCAATGAATTTTACCTAATTGATATTCATAGACTATAGATAGGTACTTATTGTAGCATTCCCAAATAAACAAGGAGCATTCACCAAGACAGACCATATTATAGCTTATAAACATGTCTCAGTACATTTCAAAGAATGGAAGAATATGACTTCCACCTACAATGTAATTAATTAGAAACTAAAAACAATAAATTATCTATAAAATCTCCAAATATGTTTAAACAACACATTTCTGAAGAACCCATGCAACAAAGAAATCTTACGAGTAATTAGAACATATTTTGAACTAATGATTGCTAAATGATAATGAAAGCATTTAACAAAATATATGAGATACAGCTAAAGCAATATTTTTTTTTAATTTTATTTATTTATTTACGATAGTCACAGAGAGAGAGAGAGAGGCAGAGACACAGACAGAGAGAGAAGCAGGCTCCATGCACCGGGAGCCCGACGTGGGATTCGATCCCGGGTCTCCAGGATCACGCCCTGAGCCAAAGGCAGGTGCCAAACTGCTGCACCACCCAGGGATCCCCTAAAGCAATATTTTTAAAAAGTTGTAATTTCAAATGGTTATGTTGAAAGAATGACAGTGTAAAATAATTGTATGTATTTCTATCTTAAGAAGTAAAAGACAAATAAAACTCTGGCAATTTAAACCCAAAAATAAGTGCAAAAAAGAAAATAACATTGAAGGCAGCTATCAATAAAACAAAAAAAATAGACAGAGAAAATCAATAAATCAAAGTTCGTTCTTTGAAAAATAATGTAACTGTTAAATTTCAAAATAAAAATATTACTAATATCCAGAATAAGTAAGGGATCTTTTTAATCATTAAAAAAGGTAAGGGAATATTATGAACAACTTTAGAGTAATGAATTTTGCAACATACCCAAAATGGAAAAATCGTATGAAAGATGCAAATGAACAAAATCAATACGGAAGAAATAGAAAATAGGAAGAGTCTCATATATTGCAAAAAAATATTAAATTTGTTATTTAGGTTTTTCTCCCCCCAAAATTTCAAGTCTAAATGATTTCACTGGTGAATTCAATCAAATGTACGTGAAAGGAACCCTACCAATCTTGAATGTGCTCTTCAAGAAATAGAAGAGAGTATATTTTTCAACTGACTTATACTTAAACCTTAAGATGCCAAATCAGATAAATATATTACAAATAATAGAAGTACAGGCCAAATCAGATAAATATATTCCAAATAATAGAATTACAGACCAATGTACTTCATGAATACAGATGCAAACATTCTTAGCAAAAAATTAGTAAATCAAATTAGTAAATCAAAAATACAATATTTCCAAGTAGGGCTTATCCTAGGAATTCAAGATTGGCTTTGAATTTAAATATTAATCATAAAAATAAATATTAATCATTGAATTTCACCACCTTAATAGGATAAAGAAGAACAACCATGTGATCACTTCAATAAGTGACCCTAGATAGGTTCTAGATGCAAAACATGTCCAGAAAAATAAAAGAATGGACAGCCTTTCACAACTTTTTGAGGGTCCCAGTGTGGATCAAAGCAGAAGAATGACTCTCAGTGCCTCAGAATAAAAGTGGCAGAGTAAATGATTCATTGGACCTGAAGAGGTCATGCAGAGAGGAATGAGGAATGATAGTGTAGCAGATCTCCACGGACAAAGACTAAAGATGAATGGATAACCCAAATACTAGAGGATACTGCCAGTACCTTGATGTACTACTGCGAGGCCCAGGAACTCAGCCACAGACCTCATAAAAGTTTTACTTGAACCTCAATTTTATCGAGATTAACATTCACTTCCCTCAGTAAAAAGAAGATTATAATTATAACATTTTTGGTGATAAATCAGTGATAAAAACATAGAAACTAAGTAAGTGAGAAAGGAAGTGATTATTATTACCCTTATCTACAATGGATATAACAACAAGAAATTGAACAAGATAGGAAATGTTAACATAATATTCTGCATTATACAATGGTGAAAATATGTTTTAAATATTTTATTTATTAATTCACAAGAAACACAGATAGAGGCAGAGACAGAGGCAGAGGGAGAAGCAGACTCTATGCAGGGAGCCTGATGTGAGACACATTTCTGGCACCCTTGGAATCACTCTCTGAGACAAAGGCAGATGCTCAATCACAGATGCCAACCCTGTTTGGCATCCCAAACAGTGAAAATATTTACATAGTCTTAAGAGAGCCACCAAAAATTATAATGTAATTGTATTTAAAGTTTGGATAGAGTAGATAGGGGTGTGTGTGTGTGTGTGTAGCTGATTGTATCTATCTTTCCACTGTAGGAAGTCAGTAAATGATATTTACTAGAAAATCAAGAATAGCATAAATTCATGTTTTTTTTCTTTTTTTACAAGCATTGGAAATAGCTTTTTAAAACCATGTACATGTATAACTTTGATAAAATATTGCATTAATATATCAGTATAACATGATGAATTTACACATGAAATAATTTTGAAGGGCAGTATTAGTGACATATAAGAATATATAAATACATATACATACCTCCTTAAATAAAATATCTGAGTAATGTAAAATTTAGCATTAGTAATTAGTAATTAACATTAAAATTTAATTGCAGTAATTGAGGTTTTCTGTGTGCGTGTAAATGTCAGATTTTTAATAATGGACACAAATCACTTTCTTAAGTTAGAGGAAATGCCCAATAAGGTTATTTTTTAAAGAAGAAATAATTAGAATAGAAATGAAGATAAATGGTATTGACAGGATAGAAAACTTTTTCCAGAGTTTACACATTTCTAAATATCCCTTAAGCACACATATACAGGCACACACACATACACACATACACACCACTGTGGTTAAGAATCAATTTCTGTTTTTAGGGGGGAAAAGGTGACCAATGTAATCCTTAGCAGAACCACAGACATGTAGTTCAATGTTAAAAGGGCTGACAGTCTTCAGAGAGAAAGCACAGTGTCCATGTCACTATCAAACCACAAGACCACACAAGAAGACTCATGGAGATGTCCCTTCAGCCTAGTGAAAAAAAAAGTCTCAGAAAGGCAAGGGAACTTGGCATATATGGCACATAGCTTCTGGGAGTTCAGATGCAAGTATGCACAGTCCTACTCATGCCACACGGAGAGCTGTCAATAATCTTAATCAAATTCTCAGCTATCAGAGATTTTTTTGTTCATTCCTGATTTTCTTGAAAACCAAGAGCAAGTGACCCCACAAGCATCCAATAAGCAGGACTCTGATTTAATGTATGAAGGAGGAAAAATTAAAGAGATATTTTCAAGTTGCTAACACACAGTTACCGAGCTTCCTACAATGACAACAAATGTTCATTATTGTAGTTGTTTTTGTTACTATATTTTCTCCCTGCAGGGATTCAAGGTTATAAAACTAAGTATCTAACAGTAGAAGTCTCTGAGAACGGAATTAAAGGTAGGTGCCATGAAATTTGAGAGGAGGGGGGACAGCAGTTACCCAAATGGGATTAAAAAAGCCAGAAGACACTAACTGTTGCCAAGAATGGCCTGTGTTTGTGTCAAAAATAAATTGGTTCTTGGGCGTCTGCTTTAAAAATAACTAAGAAAAAAATAAAAAGTAAAATAAATCTGTGATCAATACTCTTTCTGATACTCTTTTATTGCTTTCAAATCAAAAAAGCATTGCTCTCTCTGTAACTAAAGTTAAATAAGTTTTTTCAGCAGTGTATACTAGAAACAGCCTTTTTTCCCCCCAATTGTTCCCTGCAAGGATTCTGAAGGGAGAGCAAGAAATTGGTTTTTGTCTCATCTTCATGAAACATTTTTATTGAGTAAAATTAACTCAAAAAGATGTCAAGCAGTGACTCTGACTGCAACCCTGAGTTAAATGAACATGTTGTACGCTTGACATCTAACACCAAATTCCACTAGTCCTCACACCATTCTCCATTTAAAAAGACAACATCTGATGGTTTCTTGGAGTGATGGCAAATTCCACTTGGACCCCTGCATGCCCGATGTGCGTAGCTACACACGCTGCTATCCTGCCTGCAATATTTACCACCCACAAACTGCTTTTCCCCTTTGGCTGAATTGAGAAGGAGAGCCATCAGAAACACTTTTTCTCATTACTCTTTTATCTGGTCATTCACATATTTTCAGTTTCCTTCTAACTCTATTTTTACATAACCGCTCTTATTCCAAATCCACAAGTCATCTCTTTTTCCCCTGTTTAAAAAATATTGAGACCTGGGGATTAATTGTGCATTCTAAATTTATTTTTATTTTAAAAGCATAGGCAGTGACAAATGGAGGAGTATACTGCTTCATTTTCTTGATGGGTCAAGCATCGGCAAGAGAACAAATAGATTTTTGAAGTTTTAGTGAATCTTCTCCAGATCTATTGAAAGTATTAGACCATGTCTATTTTTAAACATTATTTAGTAGAAATAATCAGTTTTTTCATGTTAAACAAGGAGTTGTTCTTTCTCATAGATCTGTGCTTCAGGCTGGAAGGAAAGTCACGCAGCAGATGGACATTTAAAAGTGGAAAGATCAAAGGGCGTCATCACTGGAACTCAAGCTCTAGGAGTGGAGGGCCAGGTGGACACCAGAAGGATAAAGTTAATATGATATTTTTCTGCTACCAGCAGGCAGGAAGACCAGAGCAAACACAGCTTCATGTGCAGAAATCATCTATCAGCTGCTGGTAACTTGCTTGGATTATCCCCAATGGCTTGCCTAAATCCATCTCATATAATATTACCATGCAAATCCATGATAGTCCTTGTACCAAATCGATGTTGTTAAACTTGAAAATGAGCTATGAATCACATGTCAAAGGTATTTAGTGTAGTACTGCTTAGATAAGTCCCTTTACCGTTGGGTTGCCAAGGACTAATTTTAGCACTATGTAATTGCATGAGTTTCATTTCCAAAATAAAATATTAAATTTGTTATTACTGCAATGATAATAAAGCATTTAATGAACTCAGTGGTGGACACTTCACATGTATTATGTCACTTCATATTCACAAAAGTCTTACATGGTAGGTAGTGATGCTTTACCCATTTTGAAGATAAGAGAGGAAAAGACTGAGACGTTAAGTAATTTCTTAAGGTGATATAAGTAGGAAACTGTGATATGGGAAACCCAGGTCATGTGACTTGGAAATCCTGAAACCACCCCTGAAGGATTTGGATTGGTACTGTCGTTCAGTGAGATTTGCATGAGATTTGTCTGACTAATGGTAGCAAGTCTTGCTTCTTAGATGATAATAGATATAAATTTCATCAAAGTTAAAAAAATTTCATCAAAGTTATATTTTACCCAAGGAAGAGAGAGTAGATCAAGTCCAGATTTCTGAATGAACCTTTCTATTTTTTTCTTCACTCTAATATCAATAATATCCTGTTGGATTTAAGTTCTGATCTCCTGCTATCCTGGTATAGAGCACTAAACCATTTAGAAAAGGTCACCGAGTCTTCTTTGAAGTAGGAGATTTAGCTCCAGGAATCTGCACATGTGTGTTCATGATCCATTACTTATCAGAATGATATAGGCAGACAGACTTTGTGCAAGTAAATTCTGAAATATTAATAATAGGAGTACACTTTAGAATTTTCTAATAATTTCATTCAATTATTTAACCTTCCTCATAGTTATCTGATTGCCTTTTAAATTCAAGTAGAATCCTTTCTGTGCCAAATGGAATTACCAAACAAAAATATTTTCAGAGGAACAGTAATTCACCTATTACATATTATTATTTTGCCCTCTCATGTGATGCTTATAAATCTACATAAAATATGTGCTACATATGCCAAATAAGCAGATACATTTTGAAACTCAGAACTTGTCATGAAAAAGAGGCATGATGTATAAGTTAATGTTTTTCCTGACAACTGGTTAGCCAGGCAAATGGAATCCAGAAATAAATGACTTTTATTTTAGATTTGCATTATTATTCCACCCAACACAGAATCACAGCAGATGGTAATGTGTTACAGTTTCAACCTATTATTGGTCTTCAAGGGTAGTAAGACTTTATATCTAGAACAGTGGTTCTCAAGCTATTGCATGCATCAGATTGCTGGGTACAACCCCCAGGGTTTCTGATTTAATAAGATTGGGATAGGGTCTGAGACTTCATGGAACTGACAAGTTCCCCAGGGATGCAGTTGCTGCTGGTTCAAGGACCACACCTTGAGAAGCAGTGGTTGTGAGTCTTGGGAAAACCCTTTCTGTTATCTAAAGGGGAAATCCCCCGGCCTTGGGTCTTCTCTCTCCTCTGATGATTCCCATTGTGTTCATTTTTTATTTTTGTTTTGTTCCATATGGCACTTTTTTCCTCCTCAAATCTCACTGATGCATCTCTTTTTGTGTTTGGTTTAGGGTCTGGTTTGTCCTTCATTAAGTCCAGTCTCTTGCAACTGCTGATGGCATACCAGTTGGGGAAGGAGGGAAATGCTCACGGTACTCTAATCTCAGAGTAAAATAGCCATGCTCAGACCCTGCCAAATCCAGATTTATTTTATCATATTCACCCCAAAATATTGTGTTTGAAGAATCAAAGGCCTTATTTTATTATTCTAGTCTGTTTGTGCCAGAAGGTTCTCCCTGGAATAAAGTTAGAATGGATTTTCTGTATGGGCAGCTTGTGAGAACTACATATCTGCAGTGGCTCTCTGCTAAATGGGTATGTCCATAAGTTAGAAAAGAGGACAGCTTTTGTCTTCCTAGATCTACTCTTCTAGGACCCTCCAGGGAGAGCCTACTCATAGAGACCCTTTGGTCTTCCTTAGCTGGAGGCCCCTTGTGTTCAATCCCATCAGTTTTTACCAGTTACTGCTTCTTTGCTGACAAAAGGACACACGATCTTTCACCATGCTGCTCTTAATGCAAGCTCTCTGAATACAAGCATGCTGGTCTACTTTCACATTCTCAAAATACTGCTTTATCAAAGGCCTTATTTTTTTATACTTCCTATTTTATACTTTATTTTTTATAATAAATTTATTTTTATTGGTGTTCAATTTACCAACATACAGAATAACACCCAGTGCTCATCCCGTCAAGTGCCCCCCTCAGTGCCCGTCACCCAGGGATTTGAGCATGCTGATACCTCTGTCTTGGAAACATTCTTGCAAACATTCACCTAGTTAAACTTATATTCTTCTTTTTTAAAAATTTTTTTTCAACTCATGCATTCTCAATGAGGTCCCAGACCTGAAACTTGATCAGAACCCTTTCCTTTGTTCCTTGTACTCTTCCTTTATCACGCACACTATGATTTTAAATGATAGATTTCAGTGATAATTTTACTCTTGGCTCCTCCCATTCACTTGTGAAGTCTAGGAAGGCAAGACTCCTGTCTATTTTGGCTCATCACCAAACCCCTAGGGCCTAGTGAAATGCTTAGTAAATAATTAACACTCACAGATACTAATTTGACTGAAGACATTGTTGACGTCATACCAAGATCTCTTTAGGATGGGTAGCATGGAAATAGTGATGCATTTTCATATTGTATATTCTCATAAGTTTATGTAATCTCATAAACCATGCCAATACACATACTGGAGAGCGGGGCCAAGTCCACACATTTAGGAAGCTCTTCTCATTCACAAATATGGCAGTTGAGAATGCTCAGAAGAGAGTCTCATGAGGAGAATCAATTATGCTTTTATACCTACCTGCTCCACAGTGTCTCTCTGAGGCCTATATTATTCTGTTAAGATTTAGGTGAATTCCATTTATTCTAGTACTCCTTATTTCTCAACTGAGTTACTGGGTTTGAGCTGTGGATATAAATTTTATTTATATTCCCATTCTTTTCCTTTTTCATTTTATTTATTCCAGAAGGTGTATTTTTAAAATTTTATTTAAATTCAACTAATTAACATATAATGTATTATTGGTTTCAGATGTAGAGATCAGTGATTCATCAGTCTTATATAACACCCAGTTCTCATTACATCACATGCCCTACTTCATGTCCATCACCCAGTTACCCTCCCCCCCCTCCTCTAGGGACCCTCCATTTGTTTCCTATGATTAAGAGTCTTTTATGATTTGTCTCTCTCTCTCTGATTATGTCTTGTTTTATTTTTTCCCATTCTTATATTAGGGTGTTTATCACTAAGGCTTTCTACTTAATTTTTCCCAGTTTTAATGTTCTAAGTTCTACCTTGTTATTTATCTTTCAGCAGTACTTCTGTTGATCATTTACTCTTCTTTTTCTTTGTCTTCTACTTAGTAAGCATGCATCCTTCAACTATCAAGCCTTTCTCAAGAATCTTTTCTTTCCAGGAAGAACACAAAGCAATATTTAAATTCTAGGGACCTATGACAATGTTTCTAAAGTTGGTAAAAATCCAACAATATGCTTAGGTCACAATGCAGAACAAAACCTCTCAGATCAAACAAATATACCAGTGCTTCCAAGTTGCAAGGAGTTATTACTTGATCCTTATGAAAAACTCCCTTTGGGGGCATCTGGGTGGCTCACTCAGTTAAGCGTCTGTCTTCTGATTTCAGCTCAGGTCATAATTTCAGGGTGGTGAGATTGAGTCCCATATTGGGCTCTGCTCAGAGGGGAGTCCTCTTGGAATTCTCTCTTTCCCTCACCCTCTATTCCTCTCCCTGCTCTCTCCCTCTTTCTCTAAAAATAAATAAATAAATCTTTAAAAAATTAAAAAATAATTAAACTTAAAAAATAAACTCCCTCTGGTCTTTTGTAGTCTATCTTTATATTGTTTAGAATTTATATTGGTTAGAATTGGTTAGTTTATATTGGTTAGAATTTGAGGTAAAGAACATTTTAAATGTGTTTTTATTCATCTTACGTAATGATTCTCATGGAAGGTCCCCAAGTAATGGCTTCCCTTTTTAAAATCACCAGAGAGAAAGTATTAAAGGATGGACTGTGCTGGAAAACTTCAGTCTTAGAAATGTCTTTAAAATCATGGAAAATATAGAATTTCTGGAACCCCATACTTAACAATAGTTTTATGCCATTAAGACACGTTTCAAAAAACTTTTTTATAAAATAAATAACCATTGTAGGCTGAAAAAAAAATCGTTTCCTTAGCCTTCCTGGGTTACTCAACTATACATAAAAGGCTGCTACTGATGAAATGTTCTACTTTAGTTGAATGCAAGAATGCCTGTGGTTTGATAGTGGCCATGCTTTTTAAAATAACATTCATGAAGACTTCACTAAATACAGTTCTTAACCTCTTCATCTGTATTTTGTCAACTTACAACGTAAAGAAACAAATAATGAAAAATTCTCATTATTAACATTTCATCTACTCTAAAATATATGAGTGTTTAAAAGCTCTGATAAGCATTTCTCAAAACATTCCCAAATTCACTGATCTAATTAGCAATGAAGCTAAACTTAATACTTATATGAACTTTGAGTGGGAATTCCTGATGGAGCATATTGATAACCATAGTATAAAGCTTTTTTTCTTTCCAAATTATATATGCTAAAGAAATTGATTTTTGAAAAAAGAATTTTCTCTTAGCTCCTTTGTGAGTTTGCATTACAATATTACCACTTTTGAAATTAAAAAACTTATACCACTCATTTCATTTCTTGAGCTTATTCTTTTTTTTTTTTTTGAGTTTTCCAAAGATTTATTGAAGCAGAAACAAGTGGGTCAGATACTTGTTGGAAAAAAGCAGTTTTAATGGTTTTCAAAAATACTTCTTAAAAAGTATTCTAGCACAAGTTTTCTTTGTAAACTAGATTATGTTGTAAACTTTCTCCTAAATCTTATAAGAGTGTTGGTTCTTAAGAACTAGAAGTTACTCCTAATTCCAAATCTATCTTGCGCTCCTGAAAAACTGCAGAGAGGCACTTGAAAGCTGTTCCTTTAAGATATGGATTTTTTTTTTTGAAATTCTAGCGGGTAATAATTGCACCGAATCTGTGCAAGCTTCACTCAAGGTCATCATGATGCTGACAAGTTTCGTTGATAACCTGTCCATCCCTAGTTTCAACCTCTTAATCAGAAGCGTTCTCTTTGAGTGAATGTCAACCAGAGGGAGTGAATCCAGGTTGGTTTCCCTCAGGTTCAGGGAAGAAAAGTTTGGAAGAGGCAGAGCAATCCTGCTCTCCTCGCCTTCCAGCAGCTTCCTGTACGTGGCAATCTCAATGTGGAGAGCATCTTAACATTCAGCAGGTCCTGGTACTCCCGAAGGTGAGGAGCCATTTCTTCCTTCATGTTCTGAATCTCATCCTGGAGGCGGCCAATAGTGTCTTGGTGGTTAGCAGCTTCGGCGGCCAAGTTCTCTTCCATTTCACGCATCTGGCGTTCCAGAGACTCATTAGTCCCTTTGAGTGCATCCACTTCGCAGGTGAGGGACTGCACCTGGCTCCGGTACTCAGTTGACTCCTGCTTCGCCTGGTGCAGGGCATCGTTGTTCCGGCTCGCAGCCTCAGAGAGGTCGGCAACCTCGGGCCTGTACCATTCCGCGCCCTCCTGAAGGTTCTTGGCAGCCACGCTTTCATATTGCTGGCTTGGAAACATCCATATCGATTTGGACGTGCTGGTCCTGAATCTGGGCCTGCAGCTCCTGGATTTCCTCATCATGTAGTTTCTTCAAAAAGGCAATCTCTTCTTGCAAGGATTCCACTTTCCGCTCAAGGTCAAGACGCGCCAAAGAAGCGTTGGCACCAGCCTGTCGGGAAGACTGCAGGGTGCTCTCGGCTTCCTCTCTCTGAAGCATCTCCTCTTGCAACTTCTCCCAGAGCCGCATGATGTCCTCGACCGGGTCGTGGCGCTCCACCTCGACGCAGGCCTTGTCGTTGGTGAGCTGGTCCACCCGCCGGCGCAGCTCCCGCAGCTCCTCCTCGTAGAGGTCCCCCAGGCGCGACTTGCCCTGGCCCCGGAGCTGCTCGAGCTCGGCCAGCAGGATCCTGTTCTGCTGCTCCAGGAAGCGCACCTTGTCGATGCAGTTGGCGAAGCAGTCATTCAGCTCCTGCAGCTGCAGCTTCTCGTGGTGCGCGTGGGCTTGAACTCGGTGTTGATGGCGGCGGCCAGCGAGAAGCGCGCCGAGTCCTGCAGCAGACGCACGCCAGGCACACTGCTCCGCAGGCCAGCGCGGAGGAGCGCGTGGCGGACGCGCCGCGGGACGAGGCCTAGAGGCTGCGGCTGGTGCCGGGGCGCGGCGCGCCGCCCAGGCTGTAGGTGCGGGGGGACGCGGCCGCGTAGCTCCGCGCGGAGCTCGGCGGCTCCCGGGCCGGCCGCCGCACATCCTGCGGTAGGAGGACGAGGACACAGACCCGGTGGCCGTGGCTGCGGAGGGCGGCGGTGGGCTGCGCGGCTGCGGCGGCGCGGCCCGGCTCAGGGAGGCCCGGCGAGCGAGGGCGCGGGGGTGCGGGCAGAGCTCTTGAGCTTATTCTTGATGAGCTGGTGTTGGAAGATCATTTGTGGGTCATGGAAATTTGTACCTATAGTTCAGTGCAAGAATTCTCACCTTGATGTGATAGTTCTAATTTCAGAAATATAACTATGGTAAGTTTTAGAAAAAAGTGATACATTTGGACATCAGCAAATATTTGTAGAAGTGGCATAGATGTTTCAAAATAGATAAATGCATTTCATCGCTCTTTTACTAGACTGAGAGAGATAAACCATCATTCCTTACGATAATCCTGAACAGTTACATGTACAGTGCTTACATGAGATGACTCCAAAAGCAAAATAAATTTCTAAAGTAAGCAGTGTTCTCAGTACTTAAAAACTGGGGAAGGTAGTTAATCATTATATTATAATATTATTTCCCCTTACTAGAGTGGTCAGAAGTCTCGCCTATTCCTTTATCCATACCTTCTAATCTAATTCTATCAACCAGATTCCATAAAGCCTACATAAGCCTGTTTGGAGAAAGAAGCTCCATTTACACTCACACTGAACAATTGGACAAGTATAACATCCCCAAGTGCAATAGCTAGATTTCTTTTTTGAGTAAGAGTGTTTGTACTCGGGTGCCTGAGTGGCTCAGTCACTTAAGCCTCTGTCTTTGGCTCAGATGATGATCCCAGGGTCCTGGGATCAAGTTCTTCATTGGGCTCCCTGCTCCATGGGGAGCCTGCTGTTCTCTCTCCCTCTGCCTGGCATTCCTCCTGCTTGTGTCTCTGTCTCTCTCTTTGTCTCTCAAATAAATAAATAAATAAATAAATAACTTTTAAAAAGGGAGAGAGAGTGGTTTGTATTGGGGGTGCCTCGGAGGCTCAGTCAGCTGAGCATCCAACTCTTTTTTTTTTTTTTTTTACTGGAGTGCAATTTGCCAACATATAGCATAACACCCAGTGAGCATCTAAGTCTTAATTTCAGCTCAGGTCACGATCTTGGGGTCCTGATATCGAGCCCCAAGTCAAGCTAAGCACTCAATGCCAAACCTGCTTGTCCTTCCTCTCTTCTCCCAAACCCAATCTCGCTCTCATGTGCTCTCTCTAAAACATAAATAAATAAATAAATAAATAAATAAATAAATAAATAAATAAATAAAATCTTTAAAATAGTGGTTTGTATTGTTATTGATGGCCTTCAGTTTGGAAGCACATTTGATTCTGGGACAATCTAAAGATGAGGCAGAAAGAAAGAAGATACTCAATGCTTGATCTATATTAATAATGTGCTCCCATGGGCTTTTGTCTTGGGTGCTATTGGCAAGAAGGCTTTTCCAGAATTCCCCCCCACCCAATCTGAAGTTCCTGTTCTCTATACACTTAGTACTTACAAATGTTCAGTGTATCCCTCTAGGACAGATTGTTCATAAGATGGACTAATCATTTGTGTCTACAGTAGAGTGAGTCCTTCATAATAGAAGTGGCATCTTTTTCATTTTTATCCCCATCATCTTATTTAGTTCAGAGCTTGCTATTGAATGTGTATCCAGTAAATAATTCTATGAATGAATTAATTACATTATCTAAGCTTGAGGAACTGGAGTGAAGTAGGAAATGATCTATGAAGAGCAATAAAGCGGACCTTTATGTTTTAGTCTAGGAGGCCAAAACTAGGTAGGAAAAGCAGCATGAATTATGGGACAGAATAAAAAATGTACCTGTAACTAGAGAACTTCTTATGCTATAACTCTCAGGAGCCCCAGAGTAGCAGGTGATGAATGTTTCAGTGGAATGTTTCAGTTAGAATGTTTCCAGTTGCAATGATATTAACCACGTTAACTCTGAAGGTTGACATTAATAATGCAAATTTATCTCACATATCAAGGAGTGAGGAGATAGGGCTATTTTAGCGTATTAAACTTAGCACAGAAATAGTTCACCAAGGGTCATATTTAAGCTCTGACACCTCACTGTCTTGGTTTTTTACAAGTTTGTTACTTCATGGTGACAAGATGGCTATACCAATGTCAAGCACCTCATCTTCATAGAATAGCTTCCATGGTCAGGAAGAAGTAGTTATCTTCAATATAATATATACTACTTATTTTCCTTTCCCAAAAGATATTTAACAGAAACCTCTTCACAGCTCATTGGCTAGAACAGAGTCACATGAGAATAATGAGGATAATCAAACCAGCCAAGGGCAAAGGGATCTCCAGCCTGGAACTTTGGAGGTGTCCAGTTCCTCTGAAATACTTGACCCCCCCCCCAAATTCATGACCAAAATCTAGGTTCCATAAGGAAGAAAATTGTTTGGAACTTCTGTATATAAGCAACCAACAGTAAATGAGAAATCTCAACATTAAGCTTTTGTCTCACTGAGCCTGATGAAGCATTATATTAACGCTAAACTTCAAAGGTCTCGTAAATTTGTTAAAGTGAGTAGAAAAGTTAATCAGCCATTCATTTGGACTGGATCTCTCTATCAGTTATATTTGGGCCATCACAAAAATGTCCAAAATATTCTTTCTTCTAAGCACACTGTGTTTTATGATCTGGCACCTGACCTATCAGCTAGTGTTCTAATTTCTAAATCCTGAACATGATTACATTTTTGGCTATGATCCACAGAATGTATTTTAAAATCTTGGCACTGGCACTAGCCTCACTTGAGCCAAAATTTCTTTCATGATTCATATTGATGAATCCCAATATAGGAAGTTTAGAGGAATTAAAAATATGTTCTTCCCAAGTAGAGGACAGGCATCATTCCTCCTCTAATCCAGCCTCCCAAGAGAAATAGCAAACTGGTCTTAATATAAAAAGTACATTGTTCATCATCAACATGTCTCCAACTCAAAAAGTGTTTACTGTGAATGACTCAAGTGGAGTTGACCGTGAGTACCTTCAAAAGATGTTACATAAATTATGTGTAGTTTGGGAATGGAGATGTTACTTGGTAAATTATTTTAATAAACAGCTCATTTAAAGATAATATTTATCTATCATAATCCAGAAAATTCCATTTAATACAAAAAAATATAAGTAAATTAAACACAATTTTAACTGTTTTTTTGTCTGATGTAATAGGTCTTAAGAATTTCAAGTATGTAACTTCCTATAAGAAACTTACTAAAGTTCTCCTAGTTCAGCATCTTATGAAATAGAAATCCTCTAAATAAAATATAGCCTTACATTATCTGTCACATAATACGGGAAAAGGAACCCATATATGAAATGAAAACAATAAATGTAAGACTTACCTATGAATCACTAGAAAAAAATTGGTAAGATCCTCCTTCCCTCTCATTTCCCCTGAGGCACTTGTCCCCCTACCCCCACTGCAGACATATTAGTCAAATATGTACGTGCTTATATTATATCTCTTTTGTGTAGAATATAGGAATCCAGTGTAACTTGCTAGAGCTGCCTCATGATCGGTATGTGCCCTTATTCATATTCATTCCTTCATCTACCAGCCTTGATTTTTCCCCTCCTCTTTCTCCCCCTTTTAACATAATGGTCTTTCAAAGTGGATATTGTTAGCTTGAATCCTGGACCTGCCAATTGCTACCTTTTTGACCTTGGGTTATTTGATTAGCCTTTTCTTGTATTAGTTTCCTTGTCTGAGAATGACAGTAATACTATCTAATTTAGAGTTGTTTTGAAACTTAATATATGGATAGTGGATAACACCAAAAAATGTAGCTTAAAATAGCATCCCTAAAATTCATCAGATGCTTTTTATAGTAAATGGTGAGAAATCTTCTTTGTTGGCCTAATAATTCAATCTTAATACCTATTTAAATAATCTTCTGAGCAAAGGGCACTTCAAACACTAAATTACAGATGCTTTTTCACCCAGTATAAAGGAGCTTGGATTACATGATTCCTGAGGTCTCTTTCAGCTCAGCATTCCAAGGTTTTCCATTACACTAAGCATTTGTTGCATGCTGCAAATAGAACTCCTCTTGGCCAGGTATGATGGAGAATATTAAATATATGGAAGCTACATGGTCCCTGTCTCTATAGAAGTACATATTTGGGCAAACTAATCAAAAGTATAACAGGTCTATTTACTTTCAACTTTTATTTGTGCTGCTTTCTGAAAATCCAATACAATCTTTTTTGACAGATCATGTCACTGCAACATCTGTTAGTTCTGCTAGTTCTCTCTCAGCACTCCTTAACTTTAAAAATTGTCCTCTCATTTTTTTTCAAATTTTGAAGACTTGTTACTTTTAGCAATTGCTGTAAATTGCAAATATAACCCAGAAAATGTTAAAAGATGATGTCTATTTTTTCCCCTGCTAATCAACCTGCATAGTAAATGCATTGACAAACATGCCATCTGATAAATTCACATCTACTCTCTGGAGTTCAATCTTAGTGTCTGTGGCTTCTGCAAAGAGAAGGAATGTATATTCATCAGTTTATGGTTGAAAATCTCAGCAAAAGTATATGACTAATGGTTCTTGATGGCAACCATCTCCTGGAATAAGATGATGGATGTGTTAGCCATTTTATAACCCTGACCACCCCAAAAATGAAAACAGTGACCTATGCAGAGAGAATCCCCAGCCATGAGAAACAGAAACAAGAATAGTCAGTGCTACAAAAGGGCTTGTGTTACTCATCTTCACTGTGAACCTACGCAGCTACTCAGATTTCCCATCATGAGTGCTGAGGAACAAAGTAAAGTGATTGTACTAAACTTTCTTTCTCCAAAGTCTCCTACAACCATCTGTAAAATGGTTGTCTTTTACAAATTAGTACTTTGAAAATATCTAGTTTAAAATAGAATGAAATAAAACTCTGTAACACTTCATGCTGAGGTAGATGTGATGCTCTGAGAGTGTGGGGAAAACCATCTGGAGAATCAGGGTCTAGCTCTTCACTCACCACCTGCCTGTACAAATTGTCACAAATGTCTTAAAGACGTGTTTCCTCATCAGGACAATGGATAATTATACAGACCAACAATTCATCTGAGGTCCAAGGACCACTGCCCCCCACCCCCCCACCCCCACCCCCGGGCATCTGAATAGATTTGACAGAGTCTGTGAACTTGGGCAGAAAAATAGTACATTTTTTATTCTCACTCATACCTCACTAAAATTTAACATTTCCTTCAATTATGGTTGTAAGCAACAAATGTATATTAGTAGTAATACTACCTCTCACTTTGTTACCTATAGAAGTTAAGGTTATTTTTACATCATAATATAATGGTTGTAGGAGTTGAGCCATGGGCTTCTTCAGACTGCCAAAGCATTTGGGCATACAAGAAGTAAAGAGTCCCTGCACTAACAAAATTCTAAAAGTCTTTTAATTTCAAAAAGTCAATGACTGTAGTTATAAAAGATTTACTCTAAATTCACTAAGTAGAAATTATATTTGACTAAAAAAGAACTGTACAACCAACCAATACAACCTATTTCTTAATCTGACCATATAAAATAAAAAGGCAATTGTCTTTCATGACTGAATGACACATCCCTTAAAAACTTTGTCAGTTAGACCGTGCCATATGAATTTTTGAAGGTTTTGTTGAATGTGATTAGGATGATATAATTAAGTTCCTATCTCTTCACTATAATTAGTTTCAAACATTAGCTAATGAATAAATTCAGCCTTTGTCCAGATTTTGTCTTCATTTGAATTTCTTGTTCTAGGCACATAGGGAACAATCCAGAACTTTAGAATGTGATTTAATGGATAAATTACTACAGAATGAATTACCTCATCCTTTTCAAATGATGAAATAGGTAACAGAAAGAATTACCGTCAAAACTAATAGAATATAAAAATCCTGACTTTGGTCCATTTCTATCATCATCACAGCAACTATTAGGTCTGTACTCTTTATATCTCTCTGAAAAACAATAATCTATCTTCACAGCTTCAGGGAATGGAAGAGCACATTCAACAGGTTTTGATGTAAAGGAAAGGGCATGTTTTCTAAGAATGTTTTATTACGATCATGGTTGTCACTGTACATGTGATTAATTGGCTTTTTGTCACCAACAAGCCTTTTAACTCTGAGACAGTGACAAAGATGAATAATGAAAAGACTTCATCGTTCTGTGAAGCTACAACTTCAAAGAATGCAAATCTTATGATGAAAGAAGGAAGTTGGCTGAATTATGGGCAAACTGCAATTTGACCATATTGTTTTTCATAATAACTACTCTTAATGTGTCAGCCATATTTCTTTCCTTGCACCAAAATCATATTTCTTTGAAGTGACAGTAAATTATTTTTTCCTGTCTTTATTCACTTCAGTCAGGTGGTGCTGAATGATTAAAATGAAAACCTACAAGTTTCAACATATACATTTTCTTTTTTTTAGTACCTTCAGTTATCATTGACATCAATTCATTTTGGTCACAAACATCTTGCTCTTGTCTATTCATTTCTAGCACATTTGGTGTAGTTTATTTTCAGTAAACTGATGTAGCAAACTACTTTCAGATTCAAGTATCTCTTAAAAAGACCAACAGATGCTTTAAAAAAATCACTACACTTGTGAAGATGCATTTGATTAACAGTAAAAGATTCTCGCTATTTAATAAAATATCCCAGGTCATACTCTGTAGGTTTGAAAGAGAGGATTTTACTACGTGATTTCCCCCATGTTAAGAATCCTTTAATATATCTTCAACATTTTTAGTATATATTTTGGATTTGAAGTTTAAGTCTAATTGTATAAAGTTTTTATGTATTTAATATCTTAATATTTGTGTGATTTTTTAATCTCAAAAGCCTAACGTCAAAGAAATAACCAATCAACTCCTAGAGTTAAATAAATGAAAAATAGTTATTTTTTTCTTTTAACTCATTAAACTATCTACAGTAGCTTTCAATGAAAAAAAAAAATATCCTAAGAGACTGAGATGTCATTATCCTTGAAATCCAGAAATCCATTAACTCAAGGCTTTTAAAATATTTTCCTATCTCCCCTTTGCAAAGTTTCTCATTTGTTTAATATGGGTAAAAGAGTATCATAAGAGGATGAGTCAGAAGAAGTGCATAGTTTGGAGTGATTAAATTGAACCATTATTTTATTTTTTAAAGAAAGTGGGCATGGACTATTTTAGTTTATAGGCTGTTGGTCTCCTAAGTTAAAAAAAATAGGTAAAATTATTTTTAAAAATTGGCACAGGGAGCCCGGCAAGATGGCGGAAGAGTAGGGTCCCCAAGTCACCTGTCCCCACCATATTGCCTAAATAACCCTCAAATCATTATGAAAACCTATGAATTCAGCCTGAGATTTAAAGAAAGAACGGCTGGAATGCTACAGTCAGAAGAGTTCACACTTGTATCAAGGTAGGAGGACGGGGAAAAAGAAATAAAGAAACAAAAAGCATCCAAGGGGAAGAGCCCCGTGAGGAGCCGGGCTAAGGCCAGGGCGAGTGCCCCCAGGACAAGAAAGCCCCAGGAAAGCCCCGCCTGGAGAAGCAGGGGCTTCACCAATCTTCCGGACAGAAAGGCACTCTCAGGGAGTTGGAGCAGGACCCCAGGAGGGGCGGGGATGCCATCAGGCTCCCAGGGGCACTAACAGACACCTGCCCCCCGGTGAGAGCACCCACACCCCGTGGCCGAGCTCCCTAAAGGGCTGCAGCGCCCGACCGCTAGACCCGGGAGCAGCTCCAGCGCCTCCTGCGGCGGCTCTGAGCGGAGGGCGCTGCGCAGCCAGGGGCGCATTTCCAACAGCACAGGCCCCGGGAGCCCAGGGCGCCGGGGACACAGCCCAATATCCGGCTTCCCCCCGGGACAGGCAGAGGCCAGGAGGGCCCAGGACAGCAAGGACACTCCTGCCACCAGGTGGCCCCGAGCTGAGCAGATCAGTGGCCCCGCCCCTGGAGCATCCAGGCCCCTGTAGACAGAGAGCTCCGGAGTTACTGCGGGAGCTGACTCCAAGGCTCTAGAGCTGGCCGCTGCCACTGTGGTTGTTACTCCAGGGGCCTCTCGGGGTAAACAACCCCCAGTGAGCCTCACAGTGGCCTCACCACATAAAAAGGTTAAACAAATGTTACTGAGCCCTGCACCAGCCCGGGGGCTGAGCAGCTCCCCCAAGCGCTGACACCTGAGAATCAGCACAGCAGGCCCCTCCCCCAGAAGAACAGCTAGACCGAGAGGGGAAAAACAAATTATTGACCAAGCAGCACTGGAAGGTTTCAGGGGAAATCGAGGAATCTACAGTATACAGAATCAGATTACACTCCCCCTTGTTTTTTGTCTTTCGATTTCTGTTTGCTTCCCCCCCCCTTTTTTCTTTTTTTCTCTTCTCTGCTTTATTTTGCTTTTTTTCTCCTTTTTTTTTCTTTTTCTTTTCTTGTTTCTCTTCTCTATTTTTCTCCTTTTCTCAATTCAACTTGTTTTTGGCCACTCTGCACTGAGAAAAATGATAAGAAGGAAAACCTCACCTCAAAAGAAAGAATCAGAAACAGCCCTCTTTCCCACAGAATTACAAAATTTGGATTACAATTCAATGTCAGAAATCCAATTCAGAAGCACTATTATAAAGTTACTGGTGGCTGTAGAAAAAAGCATAAAAGACTCAAGAGACTTCATGACTGCAGAATTTAGATCTAATCAGGCAGAAATTAAAAATCAATTAAATGAGATGCAATCCAAACTAGAGTTCCTAATGACGAGGGTGAACGAGGTAGAAGAAGGAGTGAGTGACAAAGAAGAAAAGGTGATGTCAAAGAGGGAAACTGAGGAAAAAAGAGACAAACAAAAGATCATGAGGATAGATTAAGGGAAATAAGTGACAGCATGAGGAGGAAAAATCTACATGTAATTGGGGTTCCTGAGGGCGCCGAAAAGGCCAGAGGGCCAGAATATGTGCTTGAACAAACCACAGATGCAAACTTTCCTAATCTGAGAAGTAAAACAGGCATTCAGATCCCGGAAATAGAGAGATCCCCTCTAAATATCAATAAAAACCGTTCAACACCTCGACATTTAATAGTTAAACTTGCAAATTCCAAAGATAAAGAGAAGATCCTTAAAGCAGCAAGAGATAAGAAATCTCTAACGTTAATGGAGAGAAATATTAGACTAACAGCAGACCTCTCCACAGAGACATGGCAGGCCAGAAAGGGCTGTCAGGATACATTCAGAGTCCTAAATGAGAAGAATATGCAGCCAAGAATACTTTATCCAGCAAGGCTCTCATTCAGAATAAAAGGAGAGATAAAGACCTTCTAAGACACACAGGACCTGATAGAATATGTGAACACTAAAGCAGCTCTGCAAGAAATTTTAAGGGGGACTCTTAAAATTCCTATTTAAGAAGTCCAATGTAACAAGCCACAAAAACAGGGACTGAATATGTATCATGATGACACTAAACTCATATCTTTCAATAGTAACTCTGAACATGAATGGTCTTAATTCATCAAAAGGAGCAGGGTTTCAGACTGGATAAAAAAGCAGGACCCATCTATTTGCTGTCTACAAGAGACTCATTTTAGACATAAGGACACCTACAACCTGAAAATAAAAGGTTGGATTACCATTTACCATTCAAATGGCCCTCAAGAGAAGCAGGGGTAGCCATCCTTATATCAGATAAACTAAATTTTATCCCAAAGACTGTAGTGAGAGATGAAGAGGGACACTATATCATACTTAAATGATTTATCCAAGAAGAGGACTTAACAATCATCAATGTATATAACCCGAATGTGGGAGCTGCCAAATATATCAATCAATTAATAACCAAAGATAAGACATACTTAGATAATAATACACTTACACTTGGTGACTTCAATCTAGCGCTTTCTACAATCGATAGGTTTTCTAAGCACAACATACCCAGAGAAACAAGATCTTTAAATGATACACTGAACCAGATGGATTTCACAGAAATCTACAGAACTTTACAGCCAAACTCAAATGAATACACATTCTTCTCAAGTACACATGGAACTTTCTCCAGAATAGACCACATACTGGGTCACAAATCAGGTCTTATCAAATACCAAAAGATTGGGATCATCCGCTGCATATTCTCAGATCACAATGCCTTGAAATTAGAACTAAACCACAACAAGAAGTTTGGAAGGACTTCAAACACATGGAGGTTAAGGATCATCTTGCTAAAGGATGAAAGGGTGAACCAGGAAATTAAGGAAGAATTAAAAAGATTCATGGAAACTAATGAGAATGAAGATACAACCGTTCAAACTCTTTGGGATACAGCAAAAACAGTCCTGAGGGGGAAATACATCACAATACAAGCATCCATCCAAAAATTGGAAAGAACTCAAATACAAAATCTAACCTTACACCTAAAGGAGCTAGAGAAAAAACTGCAAAGAGATCCTACACCCAGCAGAAGAAGAGAGTTAATAAAGATTTGAGCAGAACTCGATGAAATCAAGACCAGAAGAACTGTGGAACAGATCAACAAAACCAGGACTTGGTTCTTTGAAAGAATTAATAAGATAGAAAAGCCATTAGCCAGCCTTGTTAAAAAGAAGAGAGAGAAGACTCAAATTAAGAAAATCATGAATGAGAAAGGAGAGATCACTACCAACACCAAGGAAACACAAACGATTTTAAAAACATATTATGAACAGCTATACGCCAATAAATTAGGCAATGTAGAAGAAATGGACGCATTCCTGGAAAGCCACAAACTACCAAAACTGAACAGGAAGAAATAGAATACCTGAACAGGCCAATAACCAGGAAGGAAATTGAAGCAGTCATCAAAAACCTCCCAAGACACAAAAGTCCAGGGCCAGATGGCTTCCCAGGGGAATTCTATCAAACGTTTAAAGAAGAAACCATACCTATTCTACTAATGCTGTTTGGAAAGACAGAAAGAGATGGAATACTTCCAAACTCGTTCTATGAGGCCAGCATCACCTTCATTCGAAAATCAGACAAAGACCCCAACGAACAGGGGAATTATAGACCAATATCCCTGATGAACATGGATACAAAAATTCCCAACAAGATACTAGCCAATAGGATACAGGAGTACATTAAGAAAATTACTCACCATGACCAAGTAGGGTTTATCCCTGGACACAAGGGTGGTTCAACACTCCTAAAACAATCAATGTGATTCATCGTATCAGCAAGAGAAAAACCAAAACAGTAGGATCCTCTCATCGGATGCAGAGAAAGCATTTGACAAAATACAGCATCCATTCCTGATCAAAACTCTTCAGAGTGTAGGGATAGAGGGAACATTCCTCAACATCTTAAAAGCCGTGTATAACAAACCCACAGCAAATATAATTCTCAATGGGGAAGCACTGGGAGCCTTTCCCCTAAGATCAGAAACAAGACAGTGAAGTCCACTCTCACCACTGCTATTCAATATAGTATTGGAAGTCCTAGCCTCAGCAATCAGACAGGAAAAAGATATTAGAGGCATTCAAATTGGCAAAGAAGAAGTCAAACTCTCCCTGTTTGCCAATGACATGATACTCTACATAGAAAACCCAAAAGCCTCCACCCCAAGATTGCTAGAACTCATACAGCAATTTCGCAGCGTGGCAGGATACAAAATCAATGCCCAGAAATCAATGGCATTTCTATACACTAACAATGAGACTGAAGAAAGAGAAATTAAGGAGTCAATCCCATTTACAATTGCACCCAAAAGCATCAGATACCTAGGAATAAACCTAATCAAAGAGGTAAAGGATCTATACCCTCAAAACTATAGAACACTTCTGAAAGAAATTGAGGAAGACACAAAGAGATGGAAAAATATTCCATGCTCATGGATTGGCAGAATTAAGATTGTGAAAATGTCAATGTAACCCATAGCAATGTACATGTTTAATGCAATCCCTATCAAAATACCATGGACTTTCTTCAGAGAGTTAGAACAAATTATTTTAAGATTTGTGTGGAATCAGAAAAGACCCTGAATAGCCAGGGGAATTTTAAAAAAGAAAACCATATCTGGGGGCATCACAATGCCAGATTTCAGGTTGTACTACAAAGCTGTGGTCATCAAGACAGTGTGGTACTGGCACAAACACAGACACATAGATCAATGGAACAGAATAGAGAACCCAGAAGTGGACCCTGAACTTTATGGTCAACTGATGTTTGATAAAGTAGGAAAGACTATCCACTGGAAGAAAGACAGTCTCTTCAATAAATGGTGCTGGAAAATTGGACATCCACATGCAGAAGAATGAAACTAGACCACTCTCTTTCACCATACACAAAGATAAACTCAAAATGGATGAAAGATCTAAATGTGAGAAAAGATTCCATCAGAATCCTAGAGGAGAACACAGGCAACACCCTTTTTGAACTTGGCCACAGTAACTTTTTTTTTTTTTTTTTGGCCACAGTAACTTCTTGCAAGGTACATCCATGAAGGCAAAGGAAACAGAAACAAAAACGAACTATTGGGACTTCATCAAGATTAGAAGCTTTTGCACAGCAAAGGATACAGTCAACAAAACTAAAAGACAACCTACAGAATGGGAGAAGATATTTGCAAATGACATATCAGATAAAGGGCTAGTTTCCAAGATCTATAAAGAACTTATTAAACTCAACACCAGAGAAACAATCTTATCATGAATTGGGCACAAGACCGGAACAGAAATCTCACAGAGGAAGACATAGACATGGCCAACACGCACATGAGAAAATCCTCTGCATCACTTGCCATCAGGGAAATACAAATCCAAACCACCATGAGATACCACCTCACACCAGTGAGAATGGGGAAAATTAACAAGGCAGGAAACCAGAAGTGTTGGAGAGGATGCAGAGAAAAGGGAACCCTCTTGCACTGTTGGTGGGAATGTGAACTGGTGCAGCCACTCTGGAAAACTGTGTGGAAGTTCCTCAAAGAGTTAAAAATCGACCTGCCCTATGACCCAGCAATTGCACTGTTGGAGATTTACCCCAAAGATGCAGATGCAATGAAACGGCAGGACACCTGCACCCCCATGTTTCTAGGACCAATGTCCCAATGGCCAAACTGTGGAAGGAGCCTCGGTGTCCATCGAAAGATGAATGGAAAAAGAAGATGTGGTTTATGTATACAATGGAATATTCCTCAGCCATTAGAAACGACAAATACCCACTATTTGCTTCAACGTGGATGGAACTGGAGCGTATTATGCTGAGTGAAATAAGTCAATCGCAGAAGGACAAACATTATATGGTCTCATTCATTTGGAGAATATAAATAATAGTGAAAGGGAATAGAAAGGAAGGGAGAAGAAATGGGTAGGAAATATCAGAAAGCGAGACAGAGCATAAAGACTCCTAACTCTGGGAAATGAACTAGGGGTGTTGGAAGGGGAGGAGGTTGGGGGGTGGGGGTGAATAGGTGATGGGTACTGAGGGGGGCACTTGACGGGATGAGCACTGAGTGTTATTCTGTATTTTGGCAAATTGAACACCAATAACTAAATTTATTATTAAAATGAAATAAGTAAAGAAAATTCATCTACCACCTTTACAAATCTTTGTTTTCAAAGATAAAGTTACAGGATGTACCTAAACAGCTCCTAACTGCATTAAAATGAGCATTGTTTACAAGTCATCTGATTTCAAATTCAATCTTCCTCTGAATGTGAAGACAGCATGACATAAAGTGAACAAAGTCTCTGTAAGAATTTCAAATGCAAAAAAAAAAAAAAAAAAAAAAAAAGAATTTCAAATGCATTCATTTACCCTGGGGGTTTAAGTATTGTCATTTTTTATGACTGTGCAGAGCATTTGGTACCTAGGAATGCAAACATGAGGCATTCTCTTAATCTGCGTTAACCTGTTAATCTGAAGATTTTGCATGTGTTTCTGATGTCTTGATGCTTTACAAATCGACAAAAATAAAATTAATACAGTGGCTCTTTCAGAGAAGGATATCCTTCCCCACATACACATGTACTCAATAGTAACCATTTTTAAAAAGAAAACTGTATTGTATTTCTGTTCTTAAACTTTTGGAGATATAACTAATAAAACAAAATATATCCAGTGTACAGACTACATTATGTACAACATACACTTATTGAAAAAAACTCAAAGAGTTATATTAATGGTATAAAGATCATAGAATTAGAGACAAAATGGCTTGATTATCTTCAGCTTCTCTTTATATAACAACTTTTAAGTTTTTACCATCTTAGTTGCTCTTCTATAATGGATCAGTGGCCAACGATAGCTCTAAAATAGAGCCAAACAAGATAGACCCATAGAAACCTGACTTTGTAAATTTTAAAAATTTCTTTTAGTAGTCTCTGTACCCAGCTTGGAGCCCAGAGCAGGGCTTGAACTCCCGACCCTGAGATCAAGAATTGAGCTGAGATCAAGAGCCTGAGGCTTAACTGACTCAGCCACCTGGATACCCCAAGACACATGAGTTTGTATATAAAGGAGATGTAGGTTGTTAAAAATAATGGCAAACTTTACCAGTTTGCTTAATTTCTTAAAAAGCAATAACATTATTGATCTTCCCCGTCAACCGAAAACATTTTAACTATGAAAATTGACACTATCCAAGATTCAGATAAACAATTCTTCTTAGGGAATGGCAATACTATGTTTTAGATAACGGCTGTAATAAAATTTGGTCAGTCAAAAACACAGGTTAGTACCCTACTGTGTTAGAGAATTGAGAACAACTACTAATATAACCTCTAAGGGAAAAAAAAAACCTATTATATTTCACCATTGTGAAAAATATTTCTGACAGTGTAATAAGATGTTTATTTTTTAAAGATGTTTAACATAAAAATATGATACTACTAATCGGATGGCTAGTGTATGAGGCTAGTAAGTTTCCCTTCTTTAATGAAGCCATGGTATATATTCAAAGCTATTGCCTTATAAAAAGAAGCAGAGTATCCATTTATGTTTCATTGACCCTTGACTCTCAGTCCTTCTACTGTCAAACATGTGTCATCCTGGAACCTGGGTGTCGTTCAGCGGTAGGAAAGCAGTGATGAGCTACTGTATTAGTCACTGAGCCCCTATGGTGTGCCAGGGCTGTTTCTACTAACTGGAGGTTCCATAGCAGATGATCCCTGGCCTCATAGAACTTAAGTTTCCTTTGGAATAAATGCATTTGCTGTAAAGAAAAGCAAAGCAGCATAACACTCAGGCAAATACTCATGCTGGTGTTACAATTTCATACATGGTAGAAAGGAGAACCTCTGATGCCAGATATTTAAGCAATAAGCAGAATGAAGTGAGAAGGTACAGATAACAGGGTGAAGAGTGTTCTTGGATTTCCCCCCCAAAACAGTAAGTATGAAGCAAGTACTTTATTATGAGGAAGTGCATTAATCAAAAGTCCTGTAACACCTCCTAGAACCCACAGAGAGGTCAGCAGGCAGTGGCTAGGCCACAAGAGCAATCTGTACTAATTGTTTTTAGCAATCTGGCTTCCAAATAGGAAAAAAATGAAGCTAGAGAACATATTACACATTGTGAATTCAGCTTCAGGATCATTAGCAGCTATGCAGTTCATATATAATGGGGCTGGGTTATGAGACTATGATAAAAGAAAACACAAGATATTGTGGTTTAATTTATATTTTTGCTCATTATAACTCTGAAGAAGAATTAAACAGGTGAAAGGTTTGCATTACTTGGGGAGAGAGAATAATTTAGATTATTAAAGTATACAGATTAACCTACCTATAAAAAGTGATGATGAGAGATACGAGTAAAAAATAAAGTAGCAAATTTTTCAGATGATTTTTATTTTATAAGTTGATCCTTTGAGAATATTGTTTTCTGATTCCACAATTGGTCATTCCATTTGGTTGAACCTAACATATTACATTCATGTGCGACATTGTCTGATAAGGCAATGGTTCTTCTTTTAGACAATATTTGGAGCCAGATTTTTCTGTGTTGTTCCTATGAGCCTTTATCGCTCTATGTGGTTGGTTGGAAGTAGCACAAATCTAAGGCTTTGTATGAAGTGAGTAGAACGCTGAATTTGTCAGACTATTTAAGGACAGAAAGTACTGGCGAAGAAGCTCTAGACTAACATCCTTTCTCCACTCTCTTCCTGCATGCCAACCAGCTCTGTGCAACTCAGACTAACATCTTGAACTCATTCATTAACTTCTACTGTATGGTGGTCTATAAGTTAAATCAAGCAGATGTATTTTTTGATAATTAATTTGTAAAGAACTACATATCCTATTCACAAATATTCTAATAATATAGAAAGAAAACTATAATATTTCCAGACAGTAAAGCAAAAACTGACCATTTTTTGAAAATTTTAGCAATTTAAATGTCATAAAGATACAAATCCATCAAAGCCAAATCATCTGTCTCAAAGGTAATACATTAAACAATATTAGTATTTAAGCATCCTTCTTTGCACAATCAGAAAAATACACATTGTGGCCCTCCCTTAGGTATTTCTCCTAGCATTGCCACTTTGATATTTAAATATAAAAAGCATTTTTCTCTAAGTTGTTCTTCAGATCTGTCACTTTCTGTATTAGATTTGAAGTTGGTTGATGAAGCACAAGAACGGTGTTCTGACCAACCAATGCAGCAAGCTCCTTCTCCGTGATCAACTTCAATCCACTATCACCCTCTCCAGTCAAATGAGTGTTAGAGTCTAAAAGCAAATGAGTGCAAATTGCTATCAAGCTCTCTCTCCTGAGGGGTCAGGTGGGTGATGGAGCACAGATTGTGGGTCAAGGGCAGAGGACAGGAAGTGAGAGCTCCTAAAATTAGCCTGACTCACAGGAATCTATAGACTCCTGGGGAGAAGGTCAGTCAGTATTCAATATCGAATCACTATATTGGGAGCTTGATTTCATAAAAGAGGCCAGGACAGTAAGAGATACAGGAATACGGTGATTTCCTCCACAGCTCAGGCAACCAGTGGCCTTCCGGATGCTTTGAGGCTAAGCCCGTGTGAGACTTTTCCATCCCATGTGATATTATCGCCAATAAAGAGATATCATCAAATAGACTGGGGCTCAGTGAATAAACACAGAGAAAGCACCACATATCTAAAGGGCTCAAGTAGCCAGAGAGAGAAAAATTAGTTTCATGTTGAATGGAATAAATAAGGGAAGAGACAGTCTACTTAAATTTAACACACACACACACACACACACACACACAAGTATTTGAGTACACACATAAAAAAGGTACAATAATACTTTCTAGATGGAAAAACATGATTTTCCAGACAAGTAATCCCGTGGGTGAATTATAGAGAGAATTGCCACTGTGGAGCATCAAATTAATGGTCTAGAGAATCAAGTGCAAGGAATGTATCAAAATACAGACCAAAGATATAAAAAGATTGAAATCATGAGTGAAATCAGAAGCTTAAGAGTCTCATATCCTCGCTTGGTAGATAAATGAATCACTTATAGTTAGGAATAAAGTTTGACCAAATGCTCACAATTGCCCATTACTCAGCCACTGAACTTTGGCTTGACCAAACATTAGCCATGCTTTTCTTTTTCCCCAGACACCTAAACTCTGGCTTTTCCACATGCTTGAGCAAGAACTAAAGCGCTAAGATACACAAAATCTTTTCTTACTTGATTTACTGAGAATCTGCTGAGCAGGGGAACATTATTCCCTGTTAAAGTGCCCAAATTCTGCTGCCTGCTTACACAACACCTTTGGCCTCCTCATCCACAAAGGTATTGCTGGTCTGCTTACTCCTTCCTGTAAAAGAAAGACTTTTCTGCAGAGTCAAAGTTTAACTTCTTCCTTGTCAATTTCGATGCCTTTTATTTCTTGTTGTTGTCTCATTACTGAGGCTAGGACTTCTGATCCTATGTCAAACAACAGTGGTGAGAGTGGACACCCCGTCATGTTCCTGACCTTAGGGAAAAGGCTCTCAGGTTTTCCCCATTGAGAATGATATTATCTAGGGTCTTTCATATATGGGCTTTATGATGTTAAGGCATGTTCCTTCTACCCTACATTCTTGAGGGTTTTTATCAAGAAAGGATGATATATTTTGTCAAATGCTTTTTTTTTCTGCATCTTTTGAGAAGATCATATGATTCTTACTCTTCATTTATTAACGTGGTATATCACATTGCTTGATATTTGAATATTAAAACATGCCTGTATCCCAGGAATGAATCCCATTTAGTCCTGGTGAATAATCCTTTTAATGTATTGTTGGATTCTATTAGGGAGTATTTTGTTGAGAATTTTCATGTCGATGTTCATCAGAGATAGTGGTCTATAATTCTCCTTTTTGGTGCAGTCTTTGTTCCTTATAGTCAAGAGGCTCTTATGGTTTGACTCCCTCTTTGTGTTATCTTATTTTATTTTTCCTTCCCTTCCCCTATAGTCATCTGTTTTTTTCTTTTGTTTCTTAAATTCCACATATGAATTAAATCATATGTGAAATTGTGGTACTTATCTTTCTCTGACTGACTTATTTTGCTCGCCATAATAACCTCTAGTTCCATCCATGTCATTACAAATGGCAAGATTTCATTCTTTTTGATTCCATTATAGATAGATTAGATAGATAGGAATCTCACATCTTTTTTATCCATTCATCTGTTGATGGACATCTGGGCTCTCTCCATAGTTTGGTTATGTGGACATTGCTGCTATAAATATTGGGGTGCATGAACCCCTTCAAATTACTATTTTTGTATCGTTTGGATAAATATCTAATAGTTCAATTGTTGGGTCTCAGGGTAGTTTTATTTTTATCTTTTTGAGGAACCTTCATATTGTTTTCCACAGTGGCTGGTATTATTTATTTAAATTTTTGGAAGAATTCCCCAAGGAAGCCATTCAGCCATAGATTCTCATATGTTGGGAGATTTTTTATTACTCATGCAATTTCTTTTCCAGTTATGAGTCTGTTCATATTTTCTATTCCTTCCTGCACCAAAGACCATAAGATAAAGGAATAAACCTAGGAATAAACCTATCCAAACAGGTGTGCTATGAAAACCATAGGGCACTTATGAAAGAAATTTAGAAAGAGATGAAGAAATAGAATAACATTCTGTACTTATGGATTGGAAGAACAAATATTGTTAAAATGTATATCCTACTCAAATCATCTACACATTCGATGTAATCTCCATCAAAATAACGTCAGCATTTTTCACGGAGCTGGAACAAACAATTCTAACATTTGTATGGAAGCAGAAAAGACTCTGAATAGCCAAAGCAATGTTGAAAAAGAAGACCAAAGCTGGAGGCATCATAATTCCAGAATTCAAGCTGTATTAAAAAGCTTCAATCATCAAGACAATATGGTACTGGTACAAAAATAGACACATGGATCAATGGAACAGAATAGAGAACCCAGAAATGGACCCTCAATTCTATGGTCACTAATCTTTAACAAAGTGGGAAAGAATATCCAATACAAAAAAAAGTCTTTTCAACAAACGGTGTTGGGAAAATTGGGGCGCAACATGCAAAAGAATGAAACTGGAACATTTTCTTACAGCATACATAAAAATAAACTCAAAATGGATGAAAGACCTAAATGTCAGATAGGAAACCATCAGAATCCTAGAGTAGAACACAGGCAGCAGCCTCTGTGACCTGTGCCGAAGCAACTTCTTGCAAGCATGTCTCTAAAGGCAAGGGAAACAAAAGATGGATGGAGAGATGAGGAAATTGGGATTTCATCAAGATAAAAAGCTGCTGCACAGCAAAGGGAACAATCAACAAAATTAAAAGGCATCTTATGGCATGGGAGAAGGTATTTGCAAATGATACATCAGATTAAAGGGCTAGTATCCAAGATCGATAAAGAACTTATCAAACTCAATACCCAAAACACAAAAAATCCAGTTAAGAAATGGGCCAAAGGGGATCCCTGGGTGGCGCAGCGGTTTAGCGCCTGCCTTTGGCCCAGGGCGCGATCCTGGAGACCCAGGATCGAATCCCATGTCGGGCTCCCAGTGCATGGAGCCTGCTTCTCCCTCTGCCTATGTCTCTGCCTCTCTCTCTCTCTCTCTCTCTCTCTCTGTGTGACTATCATAAATAAATAAAAATTAAAAAAAAAAAAAAAAGAAATGGGCCAAAGGCATGAACAGCCATTTCTCCACAGAAGACATACAAATGGCCAACAGATACATGAAAAAAATCTCAACATCACTAATCATCAAGGAAATAAAATCAAAACTGCACTGAGATTCCACCTCACACCTGTCAGATGGCTAAAATTAACAACTCAGGATACAATAGATGTTGGCAAGGATTCAGAGAAAGGGGAATCCTTATACACTGTTGGTGGAATGCAACCTCATGCAGCCATTTTGGCAAAGAGTATGGAGGTTCCTCAAAAGGTTAAAGATAGAACTACACTATGACCTAGCAATTGCACTACTAAATATTTACCCAAAGGATACAAAAATAATGTTTCAAAGGGGCACCTGCACCCCTACATTTATAACAGCAGTGTCCACAAGAGCAAACCATGGAAAGAGCCCAGATGTCCATCAACAGAGGAATGGATAAAGAAGAATGGATGAGCCCAGATGTCCATCAACAGATTAATGGATGCATGGAGCCTGCTTCTCCAAGGACTATTTCCTTCTGATATCTCGACAAATTGCAAAATACTTTGTAGAGCATTGGTCTCATATTTAACTATAACTACAATCTATTCTATCCTCTGTAAACACAATCTTTATGTGTATGCATGAATGTGCAGGGGTGTGTATGTGTATTTTTCCCCTATCTTCAGATGGTATTCTCAAATTAGATTATAAAATCACTTAAGAAATGTGTATTGTGATTAGCTTAGGAATAGTAAGTGCTTATATTAATTATATATTACTAAAATTTTTAGAAATAAAAAAAACCTTCTAATGAACTTAATGTTTTAAAAAGACCATTTCTTCAATAAGTGGTACTGGGAAAACTATAGAACTACATGCACAAGAATGAAACTGGATCACTTTTTAACATCATATACAAAAAATGAACTCAAAATGCATTAAAGATATGAAACCATGAAACCTGAAAATCCTAGAAGACAACATTGGTAGTAATTTCTCTGACATTGGCCATAGCAACACTCTATAGATATGTCTTCTAAGACATGGAATACAGAGGCAAAAATAATCTATTGAGACTACATCAAAATAAAACACTTTTGCACAGTGAAGGAAACCATCAACAAAAAAGGTGACCTACTGAATAGGAGAAGATAATTGCAAATGACCTAATAGAGGGCTAATATCCAAAATACACAAAGAACTTAAGCAACTCAACATCAGAAAAAAAAAAACAAGCAGTCTGATTTTTAAAAAATGGGCAAAGGACATGAATAGACATTTTTTCCAAATAAGACATACAGATGGCCCATAAATATACAAGAAATGCTCAACATCACTCATCATCAAGGAAATGCAAATCAAAACCACAATGAGATGTCACCTCATACCTGTCAGTACAGCTAAAATAAGGCAAAAAACAACAAGTGTTAGTGAGGATGTAGACAAAAAGAACTCTTGTACACTATTGGCAAGAATGTAAATTGCTAACATCACTGTGGAAACCAGTATGGACATTCCTAAAAAAAAATAAAAATAAAAGTACCACATGATCCAATAATTTCACAAAGGTATTTACCCAAAGTATACAAAACATCAGTTCAGGACCCTGGGTGGCTCAGAAGTTAAGTGTCTGCCTTTAGCCCAGTTCTGTGTCTCTCATGAATAAATAAATAAAATCTTTAATTTTTTTCATTTTTATTTATTTATGATAGTCACAGAGAGAGAGAGAGAGAGAGGCAGAGACACAGGCAGAGGGAGAAGCAGGTTCCATGCACCGGGAGCCCGATGTGGGATTTGATCCCGGGTCTCCAGGATCGCGCCCTGGTCCAAAGGCAGGCACCAAACCGCTGCACCACCCAGGGATCCCTTTTTTAAATTTTTTTAAAATTTTTATTTATTTATGATAGTCACAGAGAGAGAGAGAGAAAGAGAGAGAGAGAGACAGAGACACAGGCAGAGGGAGAAAATAAAATCTTTAAAAAACAAAACAAAACATCAGTTCAAAGAGATAGATGCACCCTTATATTTACTGCAGCATTATCTACAAGAGCCAAGATATGTAAGCAACCTATGTTCATCAATAGACAAAAGGATAAGGAAAATGTAGTGTATGTATACATTTAATATTTATAAATTATATATAATATAAATATATATAAATTATATGATATATATATAATATAAATATCATATAGCCATGGATGATATAAAGGATGTTATACTAAGTGAAATGAGTCAGACTAAGAAAAATACTACATGATTTCACTTACTTATGGAATCTAAAGAATGAAATAAACAAACAAAAAGTAGAACCAGATCTAAAAATACAGAAAAACCAATGGTTGTCAGAGGACTGGGAGGTGATGGGCTGGACAAAATGGGTAAAGGAAAGTGGGAAGTACAGGCTTCCAGTTATGGAATAAACAAGTCATGGGAATGAGAGATACAACATATGGAATATAGTCGGTAGTAATTTAATAGTGATGTTTGGGACACATGGTAGGTACATTTCTGGGGAACCTAATGTCATGTATAAAGAAGTTGAATCACTATGTTGTACACCTGAAAATAACATAACATTGTAGGTCAACTTAAAAAAATTTAAAAATTTAAAAATTCAATTAGCATAGTATAAACTTTTGTAAAAGAAACTAATTTAATATTTTTTAATAAAAAAACTGGGATGCCTGGGTGGCTCAGCTGTTGATCCCAGGGTCCTGGGATCGAGTCCCATATTGGGCTTCCCATGGGGAGCCTGCTTCTCACTCTGCCTATGTCTCTGCCTCTCTCTCTCTCTCTGTCTGTCTCTCATGAATAAATAAAAACCTTTAAAAATTAATAAAAAAACTGTATCTTCAGAGTTATCAGCATTACATATACTGTAAGCATACATTTATATTCTACTGGAACATATTTGTCTTAAATTGAAATAGGTATATTGATTCAATAAGTTAGCATTACATCTACTAGAGAAATTTAAATTTATATACTGTTTGCCTCTAATTTTTATGATTCAAACTAATTTTGTAGTTTCATTTTTATATATTTGGGTATGTTAATAAACATGTTCATTTTTGCAACTTAAAAAGCTACATATAAAAAATGATATGGGTATAAAAAGCATAAAATATATATTTATAAATCCTCTTAATCTGCAAAATACTAATGCATGACAGTTCAAAATTATCTACTTCATAGTTTTCTATATAAAATAAAAATTACTGTAATTTCAAATGATAATATCTATATAAGTAATACTCTAGTAGGAAAAAATAATGATATAAGCAACTTGATATGCAAGGTATGAAAGATATGACTTTGTTAAAAAACATAGTTTTATTCTAAAATAAAATGACTTACTGTTACAAAAATGCATAAGACCAAATGGTATATGAATACAAAATATTATAAAAGGATCCTTGAAACTATTTTCATAGTCAGGGCTCACTAATATTTGAAAGATTTATTATAGAAAAAATTAAAATTAGTATCAAATATTAGACAGATGTAAAACTAAAATTTTGTTTCTCTTTTAAAATGACAATTTTCTCTTAGATTATTGGTCTTTTCTTAACCAGAAATTGTGATAACAAGGTTTTCTTTGTCTTCTGGGTAATCTCCTATGGCAAACATTCTGTGTTTTATCAGAATATTTTTCTGTGCTTTTTTTTCTGTGCTTTTTGTTGACTTTATTGTTATATCTTGATTATAAAAGTCACTCAGTTTTCTTACCATCATATTGAAAACTCACAGCTCAATTATGGATGCTTACAAGAAAGACATTTAGTTCTAAGTAATAAAGAAAGATTGACAAAAAATGTTTCCAAATATATTGGGCAAATGCAATAAAATTAAATGTAGGAGTGATAATATTACTATCAGATTAGGTGAAATCTGTGCAAAAAAGCAGTAAGTAGAATATAGTATCATAAAATAAAGTGATAAGCATAATTTATTAATGGATAGAACATAAATAAATCTATATATTTAAGAAATAGAGTAGCAAGCACATATAGCAAAAACTCCCCAAAATACTAGAAGGAATGATTAAAAACAATTATAATGGAAGTCATCAATATACCTTTCTTAAAATGGAACTTGTAAGTTGACATAACTAGTGGTTTTTCCAGGTGTATGTGTGCCGTTTTGTTTGGTGCTCTGTACTGAATCGTGTCCTCCCAAAATGCATACGATGAAGTCCTATCCCCTAGCTGGATGGCATTTGGAGATGGGCCTTTGGGGGCAGTTGGTCATGAAGGTGGAGCCTACGTGAGGGGATTGGTGCCTTCATAAGAAGAGGCCCTAGAGAGATCTTTTTCTGATTCCACCATGAGAAAAGAATCCAGAATCCAATCTGCCAGCATCATGATGTAGGACTTCCCCAGCCTCCAGAATTCTTGAAATGTCAACTGTTTAATCCGCCTAGTCTATAGTATTTTATTAGAGTAGCCTGAGCTGAATGAGTCATTTTATATCGTTTTGCTGTATGAAAGTTCTCCTCCACTAATATTTTATGTTCAAATTCACTACTAATCAAGGGAATGCAAATGGGATTAATAATGAACTATAACAGCATGCTCACCAGAATGGAAACGTTAAAAAGAATGGTTAATATTTTTGCTGCCAGGGATGAAGACAAAAGGTAACTCCCATGTTGTGAGTTACCCTAATCTTAGAAATACCTTAAGATTTTTTGTTTTGCAAAGCAACCTGCAACATCTATTATCATTTAGCATTTGAACTGCATGCACATGTTGACCCATCACTTGCACTTCTTGGAATCTTTCTTAGAAATAAAAGCATAACAATCAGCTGCAGAATTGGTCGTCATGGAGAAAATAATGGAAACAATAAACATTCTTAAGAGGAAAGCTGATTAAATTGTGGTACATCCAGGTAATGCAGCATTTTGATGGTTTCTTTGTTTCTTCCATTAATACTAGTATTTGTTTTTATTTAGCAGTGCTATGTACCAAACCACTCTACTCCTATAGTACGATGGTCAGTAAAGATTTCTGTCATCTAGTGTGTGTGTGTGTGAAAGAGAGAGGGGGAGGGGAGAGAGAGAGAGAGGGAGAGAGAGAATCCAAATAAACATGTAGATTACTACTGCAGTAGATACTGAGAAATGCTGTGAAGGAAAAATAAAAATATGAAGGAAATAGAATATAATATCGTGGGTTGGTTCACAAATTAAGTATGATTTGAGTCAGGAAAGAATACACTCAGATGATGTCCAATTCTGAGGAATTGAGGCAATCCTCCATTTTTCTTCTAGTGATTTGTCTTATCTCTGAATGGATTTCATCTCTTACTCCTAGTTGGCCTCTGACCATTTCAAGTAGTAAAAATAATCCTATGTCCAGTTTTTCATTTACTTTCCAAAGATATTCAGCTACCTACAAGTTTCTTGTAAATAACCCACTATATCAAGAGTGCCTCATTTCTTGAAACAAGAAGCCGGAAAGGAAAATGGTATTTATGACTGTGTACAATTAACCAGGCACTGTGCTGAGTGTTCCAGGAGCTCTCCTTCTATCCACCTCCAAATATGGGAGAGATCACTAGTCTTAAGTTTAAAGGAGAAATTTGAGATCAAGAAATACAAATATTCAAGTCTGAGAATTGGTAGGGTAGGTGTAGACATTAATTTTTAAAGATCGATATGTAAGGGTCTGGAACAAACTTTTACGCGACCCCAGATGTGTTTGCTTTATGAATGCAGAGACAAACATACTCTGTTGTTTCTATTAAGTAAGGTTAGTCATTTTACCTATACTCAAGGTATCCAAAAAATTAGCATCTGGTATAAATGTAATCAATGATTCCAAAGACACACCTGAGACACACCTGAGAAACACTCCTACAGGGTAGGGGAATACTATAATCTCTTTCTGAAGTTCATGAGAAGAAACATATATACATCGTCATCACATGTTCAAAGATAATTATCATGTCTATCAGTGGTAGCTGAATTAGTTTAGTTAAAAAGAACTATTAAATTAGTTAAGAACATATATCAGATTCATAAATACAAAAGGTTGGGATTTTAGAAAATCCCTGGATGAGAAGACAAAAAAAAGTGAGGTATTTGGAGACCATAGCGAATGGATAACCATGACCATCTATGAGGTGATTTTGTTAGAAAGTGCTATTGAGGGGACCCCTGGGTAGCACAGTGGTTGGGCGTCTGTCTGTGGCTCAGGGCGTGACCCCTGGGGTCCTGGAATCGAGTCCCGCATCGGGCTCCCTGCATGGAGCCTGCTTCTCCCTCTGCCTGTGTCTCTGCCTCTCTCTGTGTGTCTCTCAGGAATAAGTAAATAAAATATAATAAAAAAAGAAAGTGCTATTTGAGGATTGCAAAGTAGAGTGAATGGGTCATGTCACAATGAGCAAAGAAGGGGGCACACTTGGGACTTGGTCAACTAAAAGATGCTGCTTCTAATTATTGCCCCACCACCTCTTCTTATATTTCAGAGCAAATATTCAATCTTTGAAGCCTCCTCAGATTAAGCTCATATTTCAATATCTTTCTTTTACATGTATTAAATGTGTAATAACATTTCTATAAATGAAAAATATAGAATTAAAGTTCATACAATTTTCATAACAAGTGCTTTACTTCAATCACCATTTCCTACTTCTAAGGAATTAGAAAACACTGAGGAAATTATACAGATGATAAAAGATTCATATAATCTTCATATAGCTTATTTTCTTCTTTTAAAAATGAATTTGATTTGCACTCTGTTGTTGAAAGAACTCTTGTCTACTGGCTTTTTGGTAGAAAAGTAGAAATGCCTGCAGAGTCATCACGTAAAGGGTGGCCTGTGTGTGTGGAGGGGGGACTAATTGTGTCTGTAAAAATCTCAAGCACTCGAACAATCTTACCTTTATCTCTAGTGTTGTTTTATTCTTTACCACTGCTATCAAAACTGAAAAATATTCTTATTCTTTCACTTCAACTGGAAGTTAATGTCGTCTCTGAGGGGATATGTCTTTTTTTTTAACCAATCAGAGTTGTCACAAATGTTTTATTTCCTTGCAAAATACTATGAGTGTGCTTGGAAGTAATAGCAATGTTCTGATTTTTGTTCAGCACCTAGCAAAGAATAAATTTTGGAATATGTGTTTTGATCTAAGTGATTCATTGGAAATAAAGTTCCATGTCAAAGACAATGGCACATGTCATATTTAGAAATCTTACTGCTTCTCTCAGGCCTCAGTAATGCTTTTGTCATCTTGTTTTGGCTTCCATTTTCATGAAGGTCCTTGAACCAGTCCCGCAATCTGTTTGCCAATTCCCTGAACTCCAGGTCACTGCATGCTGAAAACAAAGCAAAACAACACAAATCTTGAATGATAATTTAGCATAATGCCAATGCTAGTTCTCAAATTATTTCAATAATGAAAAGCAACAGTAATAAAAGAAAGAAAGAAATGTAGTACAATTGTGTTTAAGCTTTTTAAAAATGAAAATTAAATATATGTTTCAAATATAATGAGATGTAATATAATGATGACATTTTGTCCAATAAAGGGAGATTATTAGTGGAGGTCTACTTCTACTCCTCAGTGGGGTATGGCACTTGATGGAACGTTCTTATTGATAATATCACATAAATTCAGTCTTAATATTTGTACACTGAACAATTTTGTTATGGTAAGAAGGTAGATGATCTGGGGAAATAATGGGCTGAAAATCCAAAATGAATATTTACACATTTATTATAGGCCATAGCTATTATATGCTATGATTTTATAAATCTGCATTAGTATATTAAATCCAGGTTATATATAACCCTATATATTTTTGAGCATAGAAAAGCAAAAGCTATCTTATTTAACATCAGAAATGATTGTAAAATATTTAAGAAAACAATATAAATTTCTGTTTTAAGAATAAGGTGTTAGTGAACTTTGACATTTGGAACTTGAATTAATTCATTTAAAAATATTGTTACCTACCAATAATTATATTTCTAGAATAGTCTCTGCGATAGAGTAGTAGAATATTATAGATATGTATCTGTATGTATGTGTGTGAGAGATGAATGATAAAATATGGTGTGTCAAATTTAGTCATTTGTTGCCAAAATATTTTGAAAATATAAAAATATATATTGTTTAGAGGACATCATTACTGTGGGTGTAACTCTTCTGCAAGTAGCATATATGTGATTTCCTGAACTGACTGCAAACACTCTTTAATAGTACTCTTGTTCATTTTGAAAAAAAATAATAATAACTTACATGCTGACTTATAAATGTCACATCACATTTAGTATAAACTACATACATCATCACTGTATGTATTATACACAATAAACATGTATAACATAATTTAACAAATGGAATATTATATGATGCAATATAATTTAAGACCATTTACTAGTATTAAAGAGAATCGAATTCCAGATTAACAGGACCTTCCAAGTACCCAGTAGGATGGGTGAGCCAGACCAGTAATGCATTCTGATATTTTAGGACAGTAGAGGCAAAAAAAGAAGATCCCAGAAGTTGCCATGGGGGGGGGAGAGTGACAAAAATTTCATAAACAAAGAATGAAGAATCAGAATGTCTGAATTTTTCATTAGCAACATTGGCAATCAGAAAGCTGAAAAACTGCTTCGGAAGTCTATATCCAGAAAAATCAGCTGAGAGAATTAGCTAAAGAGATGTGCTAACGTACATGACTTAAAAAAATAGCCACCCCCTTAACGTTTCTTTAGGAAGCTACTAGGAGATGTAACACACTAGACACAGAACTAAGAAAGAGGGTGGCCAAGACACATGAAATAAAAGATTTAGAGGAGTAGTGAAAGTAATGTCTCTAATTATGGTGAAGAGGAATCCCAGAATGCACGTTGCATGCCAAGCATAGAGGCGGATGGCAGGAGGTTTGAAAATCCTTGGTGAGGAGGTACAGAATTCATCACTATCCCTTCTTCATTCAGGGAAAACGGTGCCCTATAGTGAGATTCCCAGGAAGCATCACTTTTCCTGATAAGGACTACGATGGCTGAGACTGAATGGTAAGGCCACATGATGTGCAATCCTGGGTGAATGGTTACCCTCGAGCCCAGTATCTCTGTTTAAACAAACATCTAGGCAAGAGTCTTCTGATGTCATAAGCTTTTATGCTACAGAAAACAACACTTGCCTGAAAAATAGGGATTCTTCTCCGTACACATGTACACATTACCTGTCTCTGGAAGGATATTTAGACATAAAGCGGGTAAGCCTGATTATCTCCAGTCCAACAAACTGGATGAATATAGGAAAATGGTATGAGAGAGTCTTATTTTTACCATTCATTTTTTTCCTTTTGAGTTATGTGCTACATGCCTGTATTAATATTCAAAAATAAATGAAAAATTTCTTTTAAAAATTAATTACCATGCATTATCCTTGACCTACCAATTCCTTTCCTTGGAATTATCATCCAGTATACTACATACATACTAACTGATTTAAATTGGACAATACTATGTATTCAGTACGTTTATAACAAGAAGTTACAGCTGTTAACGAAACTGTCCATGAGCTGTGGTCTGATGACATTGGTTAGATATATCCATCCAGTGAAGCTGTATAAGTCATAGAGTTTACAAGCTTACTAAGTGCTGATATAGACACCAACACACTATACAGCTTTTGGTGAAAAAAAAAAGATGAGAAGGTAAGAGTGTTTTGTATGCTTGCATTTGTGTGAAAAGGAAGGAAAATGCATTTGTTTATATATGCCTAAAATATGTCTGGAAATACACATAAGAGATCAGAACATTGTCACCTCTGTAATGAGAATGCAGGAGGTATAAATTGCCCAGAGACATAAATAAGTACATTTATACTTTTAAGAGTTAAAGCATGTATTTTTAATCTAAGACTTAAAGCATATTAGTGCGGTAATTACTTTAAGCAAATGAGCATTTAAAAATGAATTTTAGTTCTTTATTTCCTTTACCCATCTTATGATTTGCCCCAAACCACACTCAACAAAAACCCAAAATTTATACAATAAAATATCTGTTGAAGAATGATGAAGTCTGTTGAACAGATTGGCATCTATTTTCTTGTCTTGCGGTTGTAAATACAGCATTCATTAGAGCATTAGAATGTTAGTACAGATGTTTTAAAAATTTGCCCAAAAGTGAAACATTATATATATCTATTGTGTGTCATACACACCTCAGTTTAAGTTTCAATATAAGGTCATGAATTTATTGTAATTAAATGTTTTAGGAATTAAGAATCCTTCAGTAATAATTATAATAATAATAATGGTAATAACAGCTAGCACTGCATACTTACTGTTAAATTATGTACATTACCATGCTTAATCATAGAAACTTTATGAGGATTGAGGAGGGGCAAGATGGCAGAAGAGTAGGGTCCCCACGTCACCTGTCCCCACCAAATTACCTAGATAAGCTTCAAATCATCCTGATAATCTACGAATGCGGCCTGAGCTTTAAAGAGAGAACAGCTGGAATGCTACAGTGAGAAGAGTTCACGCTTCTATCAAGGTAGGAAGACGGGAAAAACGAAATAAAGAAACAAAGGCCTCCAGGGGGGCGGGGCCCCACGAGGAGCCGGGCTGAGGCCCGGGCGAGTGTCCCCAGGACAGGAGAGCCCCGTCCCGGAGAAGCAGAAGCTGCACCAACCTTCCCGGGCGGAAAGGGCTCGCAGGGAGTTGGAGCAGGACCCCAGGAGGGCGGGGATGCCCTCAGGCTCCCTGGGACACTAACAGACACCTGCGCCCCGGGGAGAGTGCGCCGAGCTCCCCAAGGGCTGCAGCACGCGCACGGCTGGACCTGGGAGCAGCGCGGAGGTGGCTCAGGCGGCTCTGCGGAGAGGGGGCTGCGGGGCCAGGATCGCAATTCCAACAGCGCAGGCCCAGGAGCACAGGGCGCCGGGTACACAGCCCAGGATCTGGCCTCCCCCCAGGACAGGCAGAGGCCAGGAGAGCCCAGGACAGCAAGGACGCTCCTGCCCCGAGATAAGCAGATCAGCAGCCCCGCCCGGAGCATCCAGGCCCTGCAGACGCAGAGCTCCCTAGTTACTGCGGGAGCTGACTCCAGGGCTCCAGAGCTGGCCTCTGCCCACTGCACTTGTCCCTCCTGGGGCCTCACGGGGTAAACATCCCCACTGAGCCCTGCACCAGGCAGGTGACACAGCAGCTCCCCCAAGTGCTAATACCTGAAAATCAGCACAACAGGCCGCTCCCCCAGAAGACCAGCTAGATGGCCACGTTCCAGGGGAAGTCAAGGGACTTAAAGTATACAGAATCAGAAGATACTCCCCCGTGTTTTTTTTCTTTTTGATTTGTTTGCTGCCCCCCACCCTTTTTTCCCTTTATTTCTTTTTCTTTCTCTTTTTCTTCTCTTTTCTTTTCTTTTTTTTCCTTTTTTCTTTTTCTCTTTTCTTTCCTTCTTTCTCTCCTCTCTTTTTCTCCTTTTCCCAATACAACTTGTTTTTGGCCACTCTGCACTCAGAAAAATGACTAGAAGGAAAACCTCACCTCAAAAGAAAGAATCAGAAACAGTCCTCTCTCTCTCCCACAGAGTTACATGATTTGGATTATAATTCAATGTCAGAAAGCCAATTCAGAAGCACTATTATAAAGATACTGGTGGCTCTAGAAAAAAGCATAAAGTACTCAAGAGACTTCAAGACTGCAGACTTTAGATCTAATCAGGCAGAAATTAAAAATCAATTGAATGAGATGCAATCCAAACTAGAAGTCCTAACGACGAGGGTGAATGAGGGGGAAGAACGAGTGAGTGACATAGAAGACAATTTGATGGCAAAGAGGGAAACTGAGGAAAAAAGAGAAATAAAAGACCATGAGGATAGATTAAGGGAAATAAATGACAGCCTGAGGAAGAAAAACCTACGTTTAATTGGGGTTCCTGAGGGCGCCGAAAGGGACAGAGGTCCAGGATATGTATTTGAACAAATCATAGCTGAAAACTTTCCTAATCTGGGAAGGGAAACAGGAATTCAGATCAAAGAGATAGACAGATCCCCCCCCCAAATTCAATAAAAACCATTCAACACCTCGACATTTAATAGTTAAGCTTGCAAATTCCAAAGATAAAGAGAAGATCCTTAAAACAGCAAGAGACAAGAAATCTCTGACTTTTCAATACATTATATAACTGCCATACTAATTTTAGTAGCCATCCCTTTGGTATTTAATTTTTAATTTTCATATTTATTTTTTAATATTTTAGTTATTTATTCATAAGAGACACAGAGAGAAAGGCAGAGACACAGGCAGAGGGAGAAGCAGGCTCCATGCAGGGAGCCCGATGTGGGACTCGATCCCAGGATCCCAGGGTCACACCTTGAGCCAAAGGTAGATGCCCAACTGCTGAACCACGTAGGTGTCCCTAATTTTTTTTAAGATTTTATTTATTTATTCATCAGGGACAGAGAGAGAGAGACAGAGACAGAGACAGAGACACAGGCAGAGGGAGAAGCAGGCTCCATGCAGGGAGCCTGATGTGGGACTCGATCCTGGGACTGCAGGATCAGGCCCTGGGCTAAGGCAGGTGCTAAACCGCTGAGCCACCCAGGGATCCCCTAATTTTTAATTTTTATATTTTATTTTACTGAAGTATAGTTGACACATTAATTTTAGGTGTACAACACAGTGACTGGAAACCACTTTCAAACATTTTTCTTATTTATTTATGATAGTCACAGAGAGAGAGAGAGAGAGAGGCAGAGACACAGGCAGAGGGAGAAGCAGGCTCCATGCCCCGGGAGCCCTATGTGGGATTCGATCCTGGGTCTTCAGGATCACGCCCCGGGCCAAAGGCAGGCGCCAAACCGCTGCGCCACCCAGGGATCCCGGAAACCACTTTCTAAGGACTTGCTTTAGATATAGGAATATTATTATTATTATTATTATTATTATTATTATTGGAACATTAAAAAATTATCTATTCACTTAATTTTTTAAAATGGTGGTAAAAAATGCATGAGATAAAGTTAACCATCTCAACTATTTAAAGTGTATGGGTAAGTGGTTTTAAGTACATTGACATCGTGACACAGAACTTCAAAATTTTTCATCTTGTGAAGCTAAAACTCGGTACCCATCAAACAACTCCCCATCCCCACCTTCCCTCAGCTCCTGGAACCACTATGCTATTTTCTGCCTCTATGAATTTGACTATGCTAGGTGTCTCCTGGGAGGGGAGTGATGCAGTGCTTGTGTTTTTGTGATAACATAATATCTTCAAGGTTCATCCATTATAGAGGGTGTCATCATCCCCCTTTTAAAGGATTAGTAACATTTGATTATTTGTAAAAACCATGTTTTGTTTATTCATTCACCTGTAAATAGATGGGAGTTGCTTCCACCTTTTGGCTGTTGTAAATAAAGATGCTATGAACACAGGCATACAAATGTCTCTTTGAGACTCTGCTTTCAATTCTTTTGGATATATATCATCCAGAAGTGAAACTGCTGGCTCATACAGTAATTCCACTTTTAATTTTTGAAGAACTGCCATACTGTTTTCTACAGCAGCTGCGCCACTTCACATGCTCACTATTTCCAATTTTCTCACTTCCTCATCAACACTGGTTACTTTCTGTTTTACCAACAGTAGTCACACTAATGCGTGTGAAGTGGTACCTCATTGTGGTTATTTGCTGATTTAATATCAAAAAACAAATTTGAATGAAATGAAGGTTCTATATAGCAATGTTGCAAGATAGATGGGGTCTGGATGTTGAAGGATCTTGAATATGAAGCTAAATAATTTGGAATTTATTTTAGAGAAATAGAAGTTAGCAGAGATTGTAAAGAAAAGAGGTTTTCAATGCAGAGAAGCATTATGTGAAATTGAATAAACTAAATAAAGCATTCAAAATGTAGTTAAAATGGTCATTAAACTTTATGCTGGATTTTAAAATGTTATTCTGTATGTTGGCAAATTGAACACCAATAAAAAATAAATTTATTATTAAAAAAATAAAAAAATAAAATGTAACTATAAAGAAATTTATTATCTTTTTCTAAAATCTGAATTAATGGAACTTTCTTTGGAGTAGATGTGGGGAGGTTTGTGGTGTAATCTCAATCTCTGCACTATTCACTTTTATTTTTTTTTCTTTTACAAAATAAAGAATCCAAATGACCATTTAGATTCTCAAAAGCAAAAGCCTCAAATCTCATCTTCCACTGATGATGTCATCAAGTTGAATATTAAAATAAGTTGCTAATATTTCTAAAAACTCAATTACATATTTTAATTTATTCAATTCACAAAACAGTGATTAAAGAGGTGCTAAAATAAAATGGCAATATGTGAAATTCAAAGTCAAATTTAACATAATTGAAAAATTACTTTACTGTAAAAATGAGTATAAGACCATTTCTTAAATTGTTCACATCAATTTAATAACATATAGGTAAAATTTGAATGTTAAGCAATATGAAATGTCTCCTCTGTGCTGGGCTCCTCTTATTTGATAAATACTCTCTTACTGGACTATATATATATATATATATATATATATATATATATATATATATAATATCTATTTATTTATTCAAGAGAGACACAGAGAGAGGCAGAGACACAGGCAGAGTGAGACGCAGGCTCCCTGTGGGGAGCCCAATGTGGGACTTGACCCTGGGACCCCAGGATCACTCCCTGAGCTGAAGGCAGATGCTCAACTGCTGAGCCACCCAGACGTCCCAGGACTATATATTTTTGAAGCTTAAATAACCCTTCAAAGCCACTCAATAGTATTAATTTGTGATAGAACAAGACACTAAAAATCTTCCTCAAATGTTCACTCATATGGTTTCAAAGTACATTATAGGATGAGGAATGCAAGTAAACAGAAATTATGCAGACTTCTGAAGTCATCCACAGAGAGAATTCATGGCAACATTAGTCAAACATAAAGCACAATATTTCAAAAAATGTAAAGCCATCTTTTAAACAATGTTATATTGAGCCATATGAAATTGCTAATATTCTTTTTTTTTTATGGTAGTCACACAGAGAGAGAGAGAGAGAGGCAGAGACACAGGCAGAGGGAGAAGCAGGCTCCACGCACCGGGAGCCTGATGTGGGATTCGATCCCGGGTCTCCAGGATCGCGCCCTGGGCCAAAGGCAGGCGCTAAACCGCTGCGCCACCCAGGGATCCCAAATTGCTAATATTCTATGATTTTGACCTACCCAAAGACAATTTCATATAGCTCAATTTAATATATGGTATTTACTGGCATGGCAACTGTTATGGACATATTGAACTTATACATAAATAAACCTTCCTTCCTGAAAGAAAAATATAATTGCCTTGGGGCACCTGACTGGCTCAGGCCATGGAGCCTGTGACTCTCGATCTTGGGGTCATGAGTTCAAGCCATACATGTTGAGTGTTAAATAACTAAATTGAATTGCCTATATAGACTTAAAAATTAGAAATGTCCTATATTAGCAATGCATAGGATGTTAGAACTCTCAGTGTATTTGAGTCTATGTTTTGTGCCAATTCTTCGGGTCAGAAAAGGTTTCTGATACTCATTATATTTCCCACCAGCACATTAACATGGTAAGCTGTACATCATATGCTCTGAATAAATACATGATCTGATTTGGAATACAAACATAATCTATTTCAAGTGTCTAAATCCTGACTTAGCTAACAGATTATGTTTGGTATATTTTGCTCAGCTCTGTTCACTGAGCCGAATAATTAAGGAATACCTAATAGTTTCAACAAATCAGATTCTTGACTCTATTAGGAAAAGTTACAGGAGATGTATGGTTTTTGCCGTCAGTTATGATTTATTTCAAGATTTCTGTCACTGATATTTGTAGGACTGTACATCCTATTTAGAATATTACATGCTACTTTGTTCTTATAACTTAAGAATTTAGCTCCTAAAAGTTATACTATCCAATTATGTTGTTGAATCCATTATTTAAATGGGAAGGGGAGAAGTGATGGTAGAGGTCTAGAGTGTCAAATATGGCAAACTCATTTTCTAATTGCAATTACAGTGATAAGAAAGATACTTATCTTTCTGAGTTAGTTGATAGTTTCCTTGCAGACTGACAAAAATACACAGTTGATTACCGAGCAGCATCTAAAGAATGAACAAGTTTGCTAGTGATCACCAAGAGGAGGGACAGTCTGTTCTTCTATCACCAGCTGGACCCATCAGTCACACAAATGTTCATGAACTTTGCCTTTGCTTAAGAAATGCAAACTATTTTTGAAGTTAATATACCCATATGCGAAATCAGAATAAATTATAGCTGGCAACAACCACTAATATATGAAAGGATAAAACAAAAGCTCAATGGCCAGGTATAAAGCAACTACATCCTTGCCCTGAGAAACAGATCTTCACTGATAACACAGGGTTAGAGGTAACTCCTGATTGCTGTGAAATCTATACCAGCATTTCTGCATGTAGTGCAAACTGTGTTTCTTAATAAACCAGTCCAGTTATTCCTTTATTACATTATAAAAATTCATGCTGTAAGAGAAACACCTTTCATCAGTGCTTTGCATATGTTTTTACAAAACAGAAATGTTACTCTCTTATGTTATTACTGCTTCATCCCTTTAGCACATCTTGATATATGTCTACTATGTGCCAGGAATATCTTGCATCAGAATCCCCTGGCAGGCTTATTATAACAAAATTGTTGTATCCCCACTTCCAGAGTTTGTGATATGATAGATAAGGAGAAGGGCATGAAAATTTGTACTTTGGATCCTAACAAGTTTCTAACAATTTCCCAGGTGATACTGATCCTGCTGGTCTAGAAAACCACTCTCCTGTGGGTAGGAGTTACAGGACAAGGAGGACATAGCTTCGTTCCTCATCAAATCTACATTCTAGTAGAAAAGACTTGAACATATTAGTAGAAATAGGAACCTCCCCATTATTATCTTAAGGAAAATTACCTGAATTGCATTCACATACATACTATAACACCATTTCCCTGGGCAGCTTGATTTTCCAATTCTCCATGTTTTCATGGCTAGATTCCTATGCCTGCTGTACTAACCAAACACAAGGCACTAAAATCACCTGGATGCCACATCTGGGCAGGTTTCAAGGGTAAGATAAATCAATCAGATGCACCGATTTCTTGTTCGGACCCTAAAATGGCTAGATTATATTACACAGAAGCCTGTCTTTTAAAGTTTTAAGAATTTAATTTCTCTCCTCTGGTTTCTCAGCTTACTCATGCTGGTGGCAGGTCCTCCACTCAGGGGTCAGCAGGAACTGCATTGAATTCCCTGGGAAACATGCCTCTGTATCGCTGTCTTCAGGCTCAGGCTCCACCTCTGCACTGAGTTCACACAGGTGGGGACAGAAGTCTATACCAAATAGGTGGTGCAGCTGGGGAGAAGAGGGATGCCTTCAGCTACAGATGGTTAGAGCATCTATAGGAGCCATCTAGAAATTCCTGTTGCTCCAGCTTCAATATTTCATGTGTCTGGGGTGAAACTAGGCCTTCCGTTCACTCATTACTGAGGTCCAGAATGTCTCAGACCCAAACTTGTCCAAGAAATAACCATAGACAGGAATCTCAGAGTCATCTTTTCTGCAGGTGAGATGAAACTTGGGAGAAAACTGAAAAGTTGAATTTGAATATCCTATCATAGGTCGTTTGATAGACTAAGAAAAAATTAATTTTCTGGAGAAGTGTCATGACTAAAATTACATTCATTCCTTTTATGGTTAGTAGCTCCACACATAAAATCTTTTGAGTGATTGTACTCACAGGCAGAGGAGGAAGCATATTGTGGGAGCCATCCGCCAGGTTGTCTCAACCGCAGTCCCCTGGGATCTGTAGTCAGTGGCTAGGCTTTGGCCCATTTTACCAGGTAGAGCGATGTGTATCATCCCATTCTGTTACAACTACATTCTCCTTTTCTATGTACGTTGGAAATGACATCACAGTATATCTCCTCAACCCACAGTCCATAAATAGAACTAACCCAGGAGTAAAAATACTGTTAGGCAGCAGATTGGATCCTGGCCTTAGCAATGCTGATTTCATAACATAATTATGGAGCATATAGAAAATAAATGTTATGGATATTCCTGTAGCACCTAGCAGAGGCCTGTGTGTGCAAAATAAGCAGACAGGTACCTTTTCATTGAATGTGACTTCTTTCATTATACCCACAGCCACTGTGGATCCAATTTAATGCCAAATACAAGGTAGTTAACATCTGGAAGGCTTAAGTCTGAAAGGGTTAAGTGTCAACATTCCACTCAGAGCTTGGGAGGCTCTCTATTTCACCAAACTCTTTGTGAAATCTTATTGCTATGAATTGGTCAGGTTCCTTGCTCTGTCTATGCTCTTCATGCTTCTAGGTCAATACATTAACTTTGGTCTATGTCAGATGCCAACTCCTCTATTAGCCCACTCTAATTTCTTCAGAACTGCTGCTAGAACTTTATCGGCATATTTTTATGATTTTTATTAGTCTTTACTTCTTATTACTACTTATGTACTGATTGTATAGCCTGTGGATTCTTGGAGAAGAAAAAGATCTACATCTTTCTCAATCAAAACTGTATCTGGCAACACAACCTAACATTCAAAGAAAGATTTTTCTGCCGATTATAAAATAAAGGCAGACTTAAACTGTCTGAGAATATTAATTTGAGTATAATTGATGTGAAATAAATGGCCAGCTACTTACATGGAAAATAGAATAATTTAGAGATTTCATAAGAAGACAAAGGACTACCAAGAGGTGTACTGCACAAGCAAAAAATTAATAATTTATTTAAAATAAATATGAAATATATAAGTCCATTATCTCCTCTCTGCTCTCTGGTGCCCTTTTTAGAATTATGGACATTAATAAATACATATATATTTATACATGTATATGTATATTTATACGTATATATGTATACTCACTATATGTGATAACATTATACATATTCATATACATATAGAGGGCCTGGGTTGGTATTCAGATATGAAGAATAACGACCAATATTGTCTCTAACAACGATTTATATCTTAACCACATCTACTCTGTGGGAGCCATTAGTTTCCATTACATCCACTTGAGTTTAAAATTGCACAAATGTATTTACCTTTCTTTAGTCAATAATTGCAAAGAAAACAGACTGGTCAGGGAAAGACCATGTGGTATCTGACAAACAATAAAACAACATAGGATAACCAATGACTACTTCTAGTCCTGTGACATCTTAATATCTTTAACCACCACACACATATGCTAGTCATAGGAGCTATTTTGTCGCAATTCATACCTCTTAGAACCAACTAGAATATAATTGTTGCTATGAGTTGGACAAGTTAACCATTGTGCCACGGTAATACAACAAAACTATTATTTTTCTTCCCGAAGAAAGATCAGAAGGGGAATGTTTTAAGTGTAATTAGTCCTCCGGAGTTTCCTGGTACTAACTAGGATACACCTTCAGAAACGGCACCAAATTTGAAAAAGTCACTCTCCAAAGACACTTGGTCCAGTAGAAACCTACACAGCCGACAATAGCAGAAGTGCCTATTTTTTAGAGTACTTAGCAAGAAAGAGCATTATATGTGCATCAGTGTCCAGAACAAAGTCCCCGTTCCTATCAAGAAGAGCAGGTGTGATCTATGTAGACTAAATACGGTGGCTAGGATTCACCTTATAAAAAATACCAATGGAACGTAAGAGATTCTAATAAAACTGCAGTCTATTCAGGTAGGTATCACTGTGTGGCAGAAATTTGTGTCCTCATAAATCAGGTATATTACCTTAAGAAGTGGAAAGGCAAATTAAGCCTCCTGTTGGCAGTGACCCCAATCTCCAGTGCCCTCCAGGGAAGGTTATGCCTTGAATACCATACACAGGGCTGGGTGGTGTTGTTCACATTAGGAGATTTTCTCTGTTCACTGTCCTAATGCCAATCACTTCTTCCCTATGGTGGAGATATTTCAAGCAGCATCCGCCAGGCAACATTTCTATGGCTGGAAAAGTTCGACAGGAAACTTCAAACTACCACTAGAGAAAAACACGGACCAAGCTGACAGCATGAAAACAGAAAGGAGAGAAAGAGAAGGAGGGAGAGAGGGAGAAAGGGAGGGAGGGACAGAGAGAGGCTACTTGGGGCTGCTATTTGGGGAGCAACTATAGAAATGATTCCTGGCAGTGAGAAGAGCAGACCTCACATAGTCAACAAGTGCTATGAAGCACTTACTATTGAAGTCCAAGTGCTGCAAACAGAAAAACTGCTGCCTCCCAAACTGTGTAAAGTTTGTCAAAGAAGAGCACAAGCCATCTGTGAAGAACCTGGTACATGTTTAAGAAGCTCACTCAATAATACAGAATCAAGAAGATGGGATAAGGGGCAGCTCAGAGACGCTCCTCTCCACATCGGACAAGAGGTTCCAGAAGTAGCAGTGGGGAGCAGCTGAGGCTTCCAAAGACCTCTCCCATCCCTCGTCCTCACATGCATACGGTCTGCATAAATCTGGAAGATACAGATCCATGTTAACTTAACTGCATTCCCAGTGTGTGACTTCTGGTAGACTGTGAGTTTGGTGATTCTCTGTCATTTCTAGGGATATAAGTCTGGAATAAAATGATGATTTTGGATATAATTACAGATACACATTTTAATGGTAAGGGTCTCCAATGGCACCTATGGTTTTCAGCTCCCTGGGGAAGGAGTTGGAGCACTCAGATCTCCTCACCCTGGGAATGAAATGACCATGAAGATCATCCCAGGGTCATGGCTGATTCAAAATACACTAGGAAACGGCCTACACAGAGCTCTCTTGAGGAATGCATTAGGCAAGGAATTGGGTTGCTTTGAATTAGTCCCACAGAAAGAATTACTGAGACTTGGATAATAAAACTAAATGCGGGGACAAGACCCAGTCCTGAGGGTCATTCCATCAAGGAGGAAAGGAACAGTCTTTCTGACGCTGGATGCTATGGCAGCTACAGCCAGTCTCACCCTCTCTCAACTCTGCTCCCCACACCCTTCTCTGCGTCCTCTACTAATAACACGAAACACATTTTTCTCCTGGATCCACTTCAGGAAAAGCCAATCCTACTCTATAGAAAGCCCCTTTAAAAGGCGAAGTCACCACTTTTAAAATGGCAAAATCCTCCTTCAGTAGAGGTCTAAAAATCAGGCCAAAATCGCCACAAGCAGTTAAGTTTGCTTAAGATTAAATAGGGTTGAATAAACGATCTCTGCAGAGTGGGGTCCCCATTGTCTTTTCTCTGCGAGTCCTGTGGCTTCTAACACTTGGTACCTTCCAGTAGCACTGACCTTGAACCACACTTTTCATCTGCACTGGGGTTTCCCAGAGGCTGTTGTAAATATCCTTCCATGGGATAGAAATCCACTCTCCTTGTGCAGACTTTCCTGATTGAACATTTTCCTTGCTGTATGCATTAGGAAAAACATTTTGTGCATGCACGCACAAAGGTGGGGGTTTGGGCGGTGGCTACCCACCTCCGTGACACTTATTGGTGTGGGATCTTCCTTGGCATCCTGCCTTTAGCTTCTACAGAGTATAAGGAGTTGCTTTTACATCTGTGGATTCACTACCTCCATGTCACTAATCCCCAGATGATGTTGCATCCCCGTTTACCCCCTAGGTAGACACTTCAGTTGCATGCCCTAGCTAGCCTGAGTGATGGCATTTGTACCCCACACTGGGCTTAATCAAAGTAGGTTTTCTCTCTTCTGTGAAGTCAGCAGTGTTGTTCTAGCACAGCGACTTAAACTGCATGCGTGTATACCTTCAGGAGTTCAGGCGCAAGTGGGTTGGAATTGGATCGCGCTCCCTCAAAAGCCAGAAATAGAAGCTTAGAGAATGAGCACAATGATTAAATTTAGAACTTGCAAGTAGGAGGTAGATTTCCTACTCCGTGCACGCAGCACGTCTTTTGTGGTGTGCATTTGAAGGTAAGAAAGGTAAGATCAGAAAGGCAAAAAAAGGGATCCCTGGGTGGCACAGTGGTTTGGCGCCTGCCTTTGGCCCAGGGTGTGATCCTGGAGACCCGGGATCGAATCCCATGTTGGGCTCCCGGTGAATGGAGCCTACTTCTCCCTCTGCCTGTGTCTCTGCCTCTCTCTCTCTCTCTCTCTCTATCATAAATAAATTAAAAAAAAAAGGCAAAAAAATAAAAAAGGCAGGAATACTATGAAAAATACCTGAATGTAGACAATTAAATGGAAAATAAGGTGAAGAGGATACACTTGTTAAATACATGGACAAACAGTATATCTGGAGAGTTAAGAGAAATAAGAATTAAGAGAAAATGGCCAATTTGGTTATAAATCAGTTGAGTCATTATCTCTACATCTTATACAACAATATACTAAACAGTGACTTGAAACCTTAAAAACTGAGCCACCCACTTACAAGAATACTCCATTTTAAGTCTGTAAAATGCTAATATTAACAGTACGTAGGGGTGCCTGGGTGGCTCAGTTGGTTGAGCATCTGACTTAATTTCGGCTCCGGTTGTGATCCCAGGGTCCTGGGCCTGAGCCCCCCCCAAGGGGCTCCCACTGGGTGTGGAGCCTGCTGAAGATTCTCTCTCTCCCTCTGCCCCTCCTCCCCGCCCAGGTGTGCTCGCTTGCTCTATTTAGAAAACAAGTAGTACCTAAATAACTTTCCTTCCTGACTGTAGGTGATGCTGCTTTTGCTGTATCTTGCAGGAAAAACAAGTGAAAGTGAGTGTGGACCCAGAGCTCTACATCATTTCTTTGCTTTTCCTTTAAAAGCTTTCAGTGGCCATCCCGTATCTACAACAGGACTCATGTTTACCCAGTGATTTCGTTCATATTATCGTTTGCAGTTGGTGACCACCAATAGTAAAATTTTGCAGAATTAGTACTGTTCCAATTTCACACATATTTCTGTGGCCAGGAAAAGGACACGCAACTTAAACTTATTTTACAACTATTTAGTCAGGTAGCATTAGCCAATTTATATACATGGACTTTTGTTCATTTAATAAAAAAAAATTTGGATGTAATATTTTATTTCCTATCTCATAAGATTCCAAAATATCAAATTGTAAAATGTAATAAGCCCTTATATCTAAATAACTGTAAAATACCTTCAATTATTAAAATCTTTGTTCTAATGTTTCTTTATTAACTAATCAGGTGAATAACTGTAGCTGTTAGGTAAATGTAGACTATTTATAAGACAAATTCCTAGGAGAATTGATTAAGAAAAAAATTTCAAAAATTATAGCTGTGTATACAGTATTGATTAAGAAGTGTGTGGAACAATTTAATGACATATATCAGTTATACAGAATTATATGATTTATAGTGAAGTACACTCATTTCTTCTTTTACTTAAAAAATCAAGAGCAATTATAATAAATTACTCTTCATTTGATCAGAAAATGTGTCTACACTGAAAGCACGCACTATTATCAGTCTACTGTTGACTATGAAATTATCCAAAATAATTTAACACATTAAATTTTATCCCTTTGCTCCAAATAAAAATATACAGTAATTCAGAAAATTGCCTTAGAGAAGAAGATGTATTGACTAATATGTATAACATTCTAGGGAATTTGTCTTTTTTTGGAAAGATAAACATTGATACGAATGCAGTAACATAATTGGAGTTTAATATTCCTAAAACTTAACTTAATGTCCTTATTAAAAAGTAGATGTGCTTTATTTATCCATCCCCATGTTATTGGACACTTAGATTTTCTCCAATTTCCTATGTCACAGTCTTTGTCATCAATGAACACTTGTGTTCTATAATAAATTTGTGATCTTACCACCACTTGAAATCTATGCTCACAACTGGTAACTAAGTCAAAAATTAAGAGTTTTTTAAATCCTCTAATGTGACTTGGTTTTCAGAAGTTTTATACTTTGTAATACCCTCTCTATATGTTCTCATTCACCACACCTTTCCAGCCTGGTACTATTATTTTATAATTACGGTTTTATTAAATAGAGAATCCAAAAACCATATCATGTTCTTACTTGATTTGTTGGATTATTGATGAAGTTGGACAGATTTCTGGATGAAATTTCTATATAAATTCTTTTGCTTATTTTTTCTAACAGAATTTGATAGTTTTCTATTATGGTGTGATCCCCAATATACTGAAAATATTAAATCTTAGTCTACAATATTTGTTGTTGATATTCCTTACAGTCTACCTAATCGACTTGGAAATTGTTTAGGTTATTTGATCCAGTAAAATTATCTTGTAAATGTAAACAATGTCTTCATTTCTTTAATTGTTCTTATATGTTTAAAAATATCTATAAGCTATCAGCTTGAAATTTACCTGTATTTTCTTCTTATTTAAAATGTTTGTTTATATGTGTATTTCATCCACCATTAATTTTGTTTAATAGTAGGAGGTAAGAATTACTTTTTTTCCCCAAAAATATAATCCATGATCCAGATATTGTCTGGTCTGGTGAGCTTTCTTTTTCCAATTAGTTGTGCTGCTGCCTCATGTATCAGAAACTAAATCCCAAAGCAAAAGTTCTTTTACTTATGAAAGTTTAGTTTCCAAAAGATGCTTCTAGGTTCATTTGTTAGAATTGAACAAATTCTAACAAATTTTGAAAAATCATTGAACATGATTGAACAAATGTAGGTTGGCAGAGATAGTGTATCTTTATTCTATATGTAGTTCTGATTTTAGTTACAAAAATCTAGATGGAAGACTTTTTTAAAGATGTATTCATTCATTCATTCATTCATTCATTCATTCATGAGAGACACAGAGACAGGCAGAGACACAGACAGAGGGAGAAGCAGGCTCCACGCAGGGAGCCTGATGTGGGATTTGATCCCAGGACCCCGGCGTCACGCCCTAGGCCCCCCAGGGGCCCCAGAGAAGGAAGCAGTTCTTAATGAAGGGAGAGTCTACAAAGAGCAACATTATCTGTGCTTCTTAAATGCACATCTACAGAGATTTATTTCCATCTATCAAGACCTATAAGAATGCTGTGCAGTGTTAGTTAGTTTTAGAAAGGGTAGGAATTGCAGGATATATAAAACTTGGAGCTCTTCTTAACCATATTTTTGTCAGGTAGAGAAAAATGACTAAATTAAATGTATCTTGAATTCCTGGGATAAATTCAAAATACACTTGCTGCACCATATATGTTATTACCTCAAACGACTTGCTAATCTTTTGACATTGACATTTACAACTGATTTTTTAAAAATTTACATTATGCCTAGTTTTGAAATTCTTTCATCACAAAGAATTGAGAAGTGAGTCCTCTTTTAAGGGGTATATCTCTGGACCATTGTGGGTGAGACTGGAATTACACGTTTCTTGCATTTTCAGTGTTTGGCAAATCAGTTTGTGAATGGTATTTTATTGTGAGTTGTTTTATTGTGGATTCAGTTTATTTAATATTATGTATTTATCCCATTTTTGTTAATCCCTTTGGTGGCAGTATTATTTCCTTATGAATTTATCCACTGAAGGTGCATTTTCAAATGTAATGTGATAAAGATAATAATACTTTATGTAATTAGTCTAAAAACTAACCTTTTGTTTTTCAAACTTATTTTCTTTTTTTCTAATTCATTAATTTTTGCTCTTGTTTCCCTTCCCTTCATATTCATTTTTTCCCATTATTTGAAAAATAATTAAAATTCTAGGGGATCCCTGGGTGGCGCAGTGGTTTGGTGCCTGCCTTTGGCCCAGAGCGTGATCCCAGAGGCCCAGGATCGAATCCCACGTTGGGCTCCCGGTGCATGGAGCCTGCTTCTCCCTCTGCCTGTGTCTCTTCCTCTCTCTCTCTCTCTGTGACTATCATAAATAAATAAAAAAAATTTAAAAAAATAAAATTCTATCTTTAATCCCTTCACTTTTAGCCTTTTTCTTTCCCAAAATAAGTACTTAAATTTATGTGTCCCTCTGAGTCCTGCTATAAAGTCATCCTGCAAGGTAAATGATACATAATTATTATTTTTCTTTTTTTTTTTTTAGTTTTAAGGATGTTCTAATATTCATTATTTCTTGAAGCCATGATTTATCTATATTTTTATTTATGGTTTAAGTCCATTATGTTCAGACCACATATCTAAATTATAGCAATAATCTTTATTAGCAGATTCTGTGTTTGCATATTTGTTTACTTGCCATCAATACTCATGGTTCTTTCACAGTCGCTCATGGATGTGTGCAGAGTGGGAAAAATTTGAGTCTACAAATGTGCACATTCCTAATTGAGACTGACCAGGGATACGCGCTGGTTTTCTGTTTCAGGTCTTATACTGTTAATACATGTCTTTCTTGTGATTTACTTAGGGGCACATGTTTTGCATTCCTGTGCTTTTTGTTGGTGATTTCACTTAAAATGGCCCCCAAATATACTGCTGAAGTGTCTAGTGGTCCTGAGCACAAGACTGTGACATGCCTTATGGATGAAATATGTGCTACATAAGCTCCATTCATGCACAGGGTTGCAGCATTTGGATGTGAGTTCAATATCAATAAATCAAT
>NW_023330505.1:0-46619 GCF_011100685.1 Canis lupus familiaris | reverse complement strand
AACCACCTCTTCAAATGCTCACCCCTCACCACAGCTACGCCTGAAAGGAGCTGTTTCCACTCCTTGAGGGCCCTCCTTACACGTGCAGGCAGCAGATCGGCTTCAGAAAGGAAAGACTGTGCCTGTACCTGGCTGAAGAGTCTGAGCACATTGCTCATACCTGAGGACAAGACAAGAGGGGCCTAATTCAACTGCGGCTCAAGAAAACAAGCCTTAGGTAGATTTATGACCGTGATGGCAGCACACTTGGAAGAAATGGCTGAAATTGGCTCAAGATTGACTTGTGGATCAGACACAGCAGAGAGCGTCTATGGAAGGAAATCATTCTGATTAAATGAAGCTAAGTGGGGTTCATCCAGAAGTCATGACCGGCTGCAACTGGAGATGATAATCTTTTAAGTGAAAGGACCATGTTCCTGAATCCCTGCTCCTTTGGCCTAAGCAACCCCAGGATATGTGGTCTCACTTGAGAGGATGGGAGCTGTCGAAGGTTGAGTGACGATACCGGTTGGACAGGAAATGTCAAGGGATGCAAGGGAGATAGAGTCTAGGCAACTTCTCTCTCGGTAGTGATCACGTTTCCCGCGGTCAAATTCAACTATGGTACCGGGCACAGCTCTAACGTCTCTATTCTGATGGCCATTCACTTACCGCTGAGTTCTAGGCTTTTGTTAGACGTGGTGCATAGGGTTAGAAAAAAAAACAGAAGCATTTGCTACTTTGGTGCTTTACATGTTTTCACTATTCAGTTGAGACAAGCTAATAGAGGTATCACCCGTCTATCACTATAGAAAGTGGGGTCCAAGGTGCTGCCTACCAAAAAAAAAGGGAGGGAGGGGGGAGGGAGGGACGGACCCTAACCCTAACCCTAACCCTAACCCTAACCCTGACAGATGAGAAGGCAAAAAAGGCTTCTGCAAAGAAGCTTCGGCAAAGACAGAGGAAGAAAAGAGCACGTAAACCCAGGTCAAGATGTGAACCAAGGCTTACTCCTGGTTGCGGAGGCTCACGTGACCAAATTAGGAGAAATCACTGCATCACGTCCTGATGTCATCACGGGGGTTGCCAAGACTAGACAAATGGAGCGTGGGAAGGAGGCTCAGATAAGTACTAACCTGCCATGGTCGCCTGCGTATTCTAACAGTTGCCTAAATTATTTCTACCTCGAACATCCACGTTATTGTGTTGGCTCTTGCCTGCCAAGACCTGGACCAGGTAATGGGGGGTCAGAAGTCAACCATCCCACGTCCCAAGACTTCAGCAGTGGACTTTAGGGCAGCTGCACGTCCCTAAGGATGTAAACACTTGAAGGCAACTTTAGCTTTGACATATAAATTATAGCTTAAATAACAGTCAAGGGATGCCCGGGGGGCTCAGCAGTGGAGGGTCTGCCTTTAGCTCAGGGTGTGACCCCGGGGTCCCGGGATCAAGTTCCCTGCATGGAGCCTGCTTCTCCCTCTGCCTGTGTCTCTGCCTCTCTCTGTGTCTCTCAGGAATAAATACATAAAATCTAATCTTTAAAAGATAATAAGATAAAAGAGTCAAATAATGTCACAGATACCCTATTACTAATAGAGGACTTTTCAACGATCTTATTTTAGCTTTAGGACAGGTGTTGGTGTTGAGAAACCACGCTTACTTTGAAAGATTCCCTGTCTGTAGAGGCAGCAAGCTAACTGTTCAAACACAGTGCTTCTGGGTCTTTACTCTTCTCATCATATTTGAGTCACGTACCCTCAGCCATCATTTTAGTTAATAATCTCTGTGTTCAGACTCTAGGAACATGCCCAATTTCCACTGGTATACATGGTTTTAGGTGGGGGGAAATACTGAACGTTTTATTTTCTTGTAAATACCTTTGTGCAAAAGAATACCTTTTTGCCCATTAACCCTGATGCAGTCTTATTTTTTATTGGAATTTTCATGTTCAGAAAAAAAAAAAACAGAGTAGTTTTCTTAACTGGAAATGTTATGAGAGCCAGAGAAAAGTGTATGTTGTGTATGTTTACCCAAAAGGAAAAACTCTTCCTTTTCATTTAAAATATAATAGATTGAAAGTCAACTTCACTATTCACAGTCAAATAACACATGTATATGAAAAAGAGAAGTAATCATTTTCATCTCACAAGACTCGAAAGTCACTGAAGGCCAAAAAGTTCATTAACCTCATAATGTTTATGCACCATGAATCAAAACAAATAGTCTGAAAGTGATTTCTTCTTGGTCCAAACTAACTCAAACGTGGTTATGCTCTGCACAGCATAGGAAATTATCCTTTGCCCTCTTAAAAGGGAACTTCAAGGATAAGGAGTAGAAGCAGCCTCATGTCAAAATGTGTGGTACTGCAGACCTGGAGGACAGAGAGGGATAAAATGGGCCCGAGGGACTCAGAGCTTCACAAGGACACGACTATTAAAAAACAAAACAAAGCAAACCCCGTATGAGATACAAGGTGATTTTCAGAGCATAACAGAGACCACAAAGGATAATGAACGCTATAGCATTTTCTCTCCAAAACACAATTAATTGAAATGAAAGAACATCATGATAAAAGATTCTCAATGCATATTGTGACATTATTGTTGCACTGCAGACTAGATTTTTTTAATGTCAACACTTATAAGGTTACCCGTGTTCTCCTAATATTTTGACTTGTCATGAGATTATATTCTCATCAATTTACATGTTGGTTGTAGCCATGTGCTTGGAATAATTATCATATATCTTGGGAAAGGAAAGAAGGAAAGGGAAAGGAGAAAGAAGGGGGAGGGAGGGAGGAAAGGGGACTCTTTCCCCTTAATTGTGCATTTTCTAAAGAAGCAAAAATACTAATAAAAACAAACGTTTACTAACTTAACTTCTATTTTATCAGCACAAACAGTATATTTTAACAGACTATAAAACTAGAGCAAGATTAAAAGAATACAAAGTATGGTTCTCATCAAATTATACTCGTTATAAGTATTAGGACTTGTTTACATTAAGTCAGCCCTGGTCCAATCGCACACATATTTCCTTCAATACCTTTAGAGACATACTCCCCAATTTTAAGATGATAAAACTATAGGATGAATCATCAATATGTTGGACCAAATAAGCGAGGCTCTGAAATACCATCTTGAAGCAGAAAATGATAACTTCTAGCCAACAAGATAATTCAGCGGGGATAAATATGAACGTGTACACTGCACTGCGAGATGGTGGGCCGATGGCCGCTCAACTGGGAATAATCAGAAAACTCAGGGGTCTAAGCATAGTGAGTGAACAGTGTGTCTCAGCTATGGAAATTATTAATAAAATTGTAGAATCTGTTGACAGAAATATGAATTCTTATTGTGTGAAGTAAGAGTCCCACTTTAATTAATCAAATACTTTTTTCTTCCCTTTTTCTTTTTCTTTTCTTTTCTTTCTTTTTTTTTTTTTTTTTGTCACCGAGATACCTACAGAGACCTTCCAGAAAACAGCCTGTGGTTGGAGAGGCGCTGTCAGGATTTTACAGTGTCTGGAAATAGCATTGTTTGAAGAGCAACTGCATGTTACCCTGAAAAGAGAGGACTTCTAGGGGCTGGACACTTCATCTGTAGGAGAAGTGAACTTGCTCAGAAGGCATAACCAGGCCAGCAGGCAGAGGGTATGCAGGTAGATTTCAGCTCAGTTAGAAGAATAAATCTAAGCCGTTCAACAAGGGAACAGGAGTCTGCAGCGGAGTAAGCTCTGCAGTGCTCAAGCAGAAGGAACATCTGTCAGGCAAAGAACGGATACCTGACCCGAGGTGGGAGTGAGCCAGACACACGATGTCCAAAAGCACCATTAGCTCTCACGATCCTCAAGGACAAATGGGCTTATCTGGCCACTATTCAGTGAGAATTGTTAATGACTTCTTGTGATACCAGTATTTTTTCTCCTATAAACTTCTATTACAATGTTTTTCCTTCAATTGACACCAGAATAAAATTTTTAAACTTGTATTACTAGTTAATATTTATCATTATACTAAAAAAGAACTTTCTGTGACTTAAAATTTGCCTTCTCGAATTGGGCCCGTGCTGCATCAACTGCCACTGGAGCCTAGGGGCATACTGTGGGAGGCGTAATAATTACAATCACCGTCAGTATCAACCTTTAGGGGTGGACTCCACAGCTTGCAGTTTCCTTGGGTAATCCATGATGGATTGTCATGTCTTCATCTGTGTAAATGTTCTCAAAGTTATCTTTATTTTTTGTATCTATGGGTGGAAAATTCAGTGAGTTCATCATCCCCGTACGTACTTCCCTTTATCTGCCCTAAGAGTACCTTCTCCAGTACATAATAGATAGAAATCATGACTTTGTAGACATTTCTAACAATTTTTTTCTTTGTAGAGTGAAGACGGCGACACCCATTATAATTTTCTCATCATGCCATTTTGATGGTTTTTTGTTGAACGCTCCCCAATTCCATTGGATTTTGGAGCTGTACAATCCAACTAAGGATATGTACATAGGTAACATGACTTTTTTTGTGTGCTACATAGAAACTATAACAGCCTTCTTTTTTTTTAATTTTTATTATTTAGGATAGAGAGAGAAGAGAGAGAAGAGAGGCAGAGACATAGGCAGAGGGAGAAGCAGGCTCCATGCACTGGGATCCCGACGTGGGATTCGATCCCGGGTCTCCAGGATCACGCCCTGGGCCAAAGGCAGGCGCTAAAAAACCGCTGCGCCACCCAGGGATCCCTATAACAGCCTTCTGATATTTCCCAGAATTTGCTTATTTTCCTTAATTGCATAGAAAAACAAAACTAGGAAACCTACGATGATTCCGGATTCCTTTTCAGCCTCCTACACTAGAATGACCTTAGGAAATTATGGCCAATGGTTTGTTTTTACACAGAGGAGTGATCTGCCCAACTGGCAGGGCCCAAAAACAGAACTCAGGGCTTCCCACTCAGAGCTAAGGTCATTTCCATTCTATCCCTCCACCTGCATCCCCCTCCACCTGCTTCATAAAAAAACAATGCAGAAACGACTTTTGATTGCTTTCTCTGATGTATTACCTTTTACCTGACCATGCTGAAAATGAATCTGCTACTTTTTGGCCCACACATAGTCTAAAGAGTTTTTTCAATAATTTATCTCTATGAGCTTGACACGGGCAAGTTATTTAAAACCTCTCTAAGCCGTGTTTCTCTATCTGTAAGGTGGGAATATTTAACACAACCCGACTTAAAATGTGTTGTGAGAATGAAATGAGATGATTGTGTACCTTCATCACTGTCATAGTCACTTGGGCACAAAGCGTGCACAAAGCGTGGGACTCCTTCCACGATGGCCATTGTGGTAGCGGTTACACCATGATAACTTAAGATAACCTCAAACACTGCAAACGGTTCTCTCTAGGAAAAGACTCATTTGGGGGGTTGGAGAGTATAGTAGACTGTACACACTGCTTTAGCAGGCACAGGTTTAGGGGACTATGGGCCGCTAGCTCGAGTTAAAAGGGGAGCATCAATCACAAGCACATGTTATTTAGAAATATGACAAATATTCTAAAAATGTTGTTTGGTGAGTCTAATTTAAAACAGCATGAACTTACCCTATTTGAAAACAATTTGTACAACCACGAAATAGCTAAGTTACATTTTCATTTCAATAATAGGTTGCAAAAGGGAAAAAAAAGTTACAGCTCAAGGCAATCACAAAACACACAGCTTTCCCTAAATAACTCTGCAGTTACTAGGTAACCAGGTAGTGCCGGTGAAAATGAATTCAGGTATTTGAACTAACGCTTCCCATGCGCCTGAGGTGAGTTTTGTCCAGGCAACGGCTAATCTAATGAATGATCCCACTGTCAATTGCTTTTCTAGAGCTGGCAAGACTGGTCACAAAGGCTCTCTCCATAGGAGGACCTGGACAAAGGGAGAGAGTCCAGAACAGAGTCTCAGACAACACATCAAAGTCTGGCATGTTTCATGTAAAAATGAGAAGCTTAAGCCAGGAAGAAAAAAAAAAGCATATCCTGACATCACATTAGAACATAATCTCTGTGGAGAAGTTGATGAAGATCGTCAGGAATAGGGAGTGGATGATAAAGGGCAGATATCATTTTATGCTGTTGTAGACAAATTTAAGTGTAGCATTGTTTAAAGATCAAGGGAAAAAGTAAATGGCCTGTCAAACAGTGCTGTTTCATCTCTTTCAAGTCTACACTCTTAACAATTGATGAATTTTAAGTCCCCTCTTTTCCTTCCGGAAACCTCAATAAGGTAGGGCATGTTTCAATCTTGGTTCTTTGCCCTCTTCTTGCAAGAGTAGTTAACAATCACGGGCTTTAGAGGCAGACAGGCCAGGATTTGAAGTCTACTTCTCCCACTTACGAGGAACTTTCAGCAAGCTGCTTGGGTTCTCCGGGCTTCCATTTCCATGCGTCTAAAAATGGACGTAACAACTGCCAATAGTGTTGATATTGGCAATAACAACAGTTGCAAGGAAAGGACGTAATGCATTGCCTTGGCACCCAATGAATGCTCAGTCTATCTAGTTTCCTAATCCATCTTAGCATTTATTTATAGGCTTTATTGTCATCAGAAAACCCCAATTTATATGGTATCATTCTTAGAAAAAGTGGCTCTCTTGGTTGGTAATTCACCAAAGAATCCAGTCCCTGGTGGCAGTAGGCTGGGAAGGAGGAGATAGGTGCAGAAAAAGCCTCCAATACCTACTCGTGCACTTCTACTGGGGAGAAGGAAGGAACATGCCTCCCATCCTCACGCCTCAGCTGAGAAATATCATAATCTCTCCTAATGGCAGAGATCTTTTTATTTCCTTCACACATATTTCTCACAAGACTTGAAATTCAATAATCAATAAATCAACTTGGATTTGTTTCTGTTTAATAATAAAATTCAGAATCAAGCTAGTTCAGTCCCTTAAAAAAAAAATATTAGTTTTTGTGATCAATGCACAATTAAAACAAATTTCTACTTAATTGCTTTGACCTTTACAATTCTAATCACATAAACCCATTAAAGAAGTTTACTCTCAACTACTGTATAATGTAACTCCCTTTCTCTCAGTGAGGAGTGTAAACAATGAGTACATTAAAGAAAGATTAACTTTTAATGCATGTTTCGAAGGTCAGAACTATACAGAGCTATGGACAAAAAAATTAGAACCGGAAATAAGTAAAGCTTAAAAGTTAATTATGGGGACTTGTGATCAACAGGGTACAGCAAATTCACACTTTCATGCACCTGGTCTGTTCAAACATGTGGCAATTAGAGATGAGTTATAAAAAGTGAAAAACTAAAAGTCTGTAGTTTGACTTCTAGAAAACAGATAAACATCTCTGTGGACTAGAAATGGATTAGAATCACAAGGCAGTGAGTGGGTCTAAAGTCCCCCTGACTTTAGATCTAGGAGCCCAGCACTGACTTCTGGGCATTCTGTTCCTATAGGCAGAGAACCTAAAATTGCTTCACTGGAGATAGGGGGACCTACGCCAAGTTAACTGTGTGAAAGCAAGCAAGAGGGGTTGGGCTTGTGGGAGAAAGCTGAAAACAAACAGAAAAAACATGCCAAAAGGTATAGCTTTAGAAAAAGTCTGAGCCTATGGAGGAGATACCGACAAAGACATGATCAGAACCAGGCATTGAATCAAGCCACCCACTGGCTTTGTAACAGAATATGTGATCCTCGTTATCACCATTGGCAAGAGTGGCTGATACAACATAATAAAACCTGGTTCTGGACTGGCAGCGTTGCAGGCCAGGTGAAAGCAATCACAAACCTCCAGAGAGAGAACAGTGAGCCCAAAGGGAAGGAACACAATACAACAATAATACAGATTGAATTTTAAACCATCCTACTCAAAGTGAGTCAGCAAACCCAAATTCCAAACATATGAAGTACCGTGCTAAAAATGTCACCGAAATCAACAATAAAAATGCCATTCTATATTAAATTAATTTTATGGAAAAACTATATAACAATTTTTTTAAATTATGCTTAGGGTGATCAAAGGACTAATTTTCTAGGGAAAAACAATTACCAAAACTGACTCAAGAAGAAATAAGAAAGCCTGAAAATCTCAATAAACACTAAGAAATTCAATCAGGAATCAGAAAGTAGTCTCTACACACACACCACACACACACACACACACACACATCTCCAGACTCAAGAGATTTTACAGGTAAATTTTACTCAATATGAAGGAATAGAAAATCTTCAAACTAAGCCAACTCATTTATCAAGGTATTATCTTGGGACCAAAACAAGACAAGGGTAGCACAATAAAGTAAATTACAGACCAATCTTATTAATGAATGCAAGGCAAAATGATTAAACAAATTATTAAACATGGTGCAAAACTTCCTCCACTCTCAACAGATAAAATCAGAAAACAGACAATAAAGGTAAAAAATGGGCTTATGATTTCAATCTACAGAATGCATTATCATAAGGTGAATTTGTCATTCTTGAAAAAGCAAACATAAAAACAAACCATATCCAGTGTTCGGCCCAAAATGTGAAATATAAGTTAGCGATTCTCTACGAGAAAATAAAACCCACAACCACCCTGGTTATACATATGGAGGCTTCTGTGGATTTGTCCATGCAGGCACGGCATTTGGAATGATCAATTCCAGCTTGTTCCCTACAGATTAAACAATAACGTTGAGCAGAAAATGAGCACACAGATTCATTTACTCCTGCTTCACTACCCGTGGCTGTAAAGCTTAATGGCACTGCACCCTAGCACCATAATTTATTTATTTTTACTTTATATATTCACATTATCGCACTATCAGTGAAATAGTCAACAACCTGAAAACCAAAATAAAGGCAATAAAACAGAAATACAGGACTGTCTTCCATTTTGCCTTCTGTATCCAACAGGCCTTGAAGCAATAAGCACCTGCCCTGCCCACGGGCTTCTCCTTAGGAAAATAGCCTCAGGAATTCTTTCTGCACAGTTTTGTTATGGCTCGTGCCATGTATGTCAAAAGAAATGAGCTCTGCTTCCATGGTTACAAATAATTATTTAAAAAATCAGCTCTAAAGTCAAACTAATATAGATAATCAGACATGAGAGCAGCTCACCTTTGACCTGGCTTGGCTCCAAAACCAACTCTAAAAGGGTGAGTTGCACTGGATGGCAAGAAGTTAGGGACCTACAGAGAAGGGGACGGGGAGTGTTGAGGAGGAGGAAAATTTTGCCCTACCATTCAAGGTTCTTCTGGCTGGTCTAAGAATTGCCTTGTATAAGATGGATTAAGAGGGGAAAAAAAGCACAATTACATATAGTCGGGGGATCCATATAAACATGAAAGGTTCCAAAGACAGCAGGCAAAATCAGGTATAAATGTTTTTCTGAACTAAGGAGAAGGGGGTAGGGGTCTGGGACTTCAAAGGGAAGGAAAGCTATTCACAGGAAGATAAAAAAGTGAGTGCTTGGTAAACAAATGTCTGCTGGGCCACTTGAAAAAATGAGACGTAGGGAGGAATTTGAACAAACAGACTGCTAAATTTCTCCCTGTCTATGACCCCCGGTTCCTGTTATAATACAGTTGTTTACGGTGATAGCTCGTTTCGTGGAGCAGGTCCTCCGAATCCTTTTAGGTAGTTAGGGAGAGTGTCTCCCTGTGTCTTTTGGGCCTTGATTGTTTTCAGCTCAAAATAACCTGTATGCTCTGGTGGCACACCTTGGGGTGATTTGTTCTTAATCCCTACAGGAGGGAGGGGTTTTCTGTACCTCTTAGAACTCATCTTCATTCTCCTTTAAGCCTATTCTATGATGTAGTCTTAAAAGAATAGGGAATATTACTATACAGCTAAAAAGCAAATCATGTACCTGCCATCCTCATGTCCTTGTACACTTGCAGTAGGTCACCATACCCCGCCCAGTCTGTGTTCTGCGACTGTCTATCTATCCATCCTTAGACAAATATATTTGGCAAGCGCTATACCAGCATATATATTCTAGAGAAACCTGTTAAACCTTATTTACATGGTGTTTCCCATGCCTTCAGCAAGCATTTGTCAACCCGCTATGTGTGAGATGCCGCACCATGGATGTGCTGGGAATAGAGCAAGAAGTTTGACAAAGTCTTTGTTCTTCTGAACTTACATTCGAGGTGGAAGACAGGCGATGACCACGTAAACAAAGAGAACTCCAGACAGTGACATACACTGGGAGAAAATAAAATCCAGCCACGTGTCAGAGAGTGGTAAGGGGCTCAGTGGCCAGCAAAAGGCGTCTCCAAGAAAGGAAGGTTTGTGCTGGAACCTGAATGGTAAGAGCTGGCCAGGTGAAGACGCGGGAGACAGAACCCCGGCCAAGGGGAAGAGCTGCCACAAGACCCCCGGTCAGCAAGAGTGGGCGCTTAAGCCTTCCTTCACAATAACCTGAGCGCATTAAGCAGAGAACAATCAGGAAACTGCACTTAGGAAATAACCTAGGGGGGCCAGAAATATTGGTTTGATTTGAATGTAGGAATGACGACGGCAGGCTGATGTGGGAAACCAAAGAAATTACCAAATGCTCATAAACAGATCCATCTGGAAATGATGATAATAATTCCCTTTCAAGTAGTAAAATGCAACACATTATATCTAGAAGTCCCCGGAAATATTTAATGTAGTAAACTAAAATGTGAATTTTTCTAGAATGACTTTTCTGATCGTGGAGAGTCATCGAACAATTTTGCTTTGGAAACGAAAGTCATGCAAATATATAATTGCCATAGAAGTCCTGTGGAAGGGAACCTGAAGGTAAGGATCTTTTTTTGTTTTCTGTTTTTTGAAAAAATAATCTACATACCAGGAAAAATTTGGGAAGAGAACACCGATGATGGGATCCAATGGAAGAGGAAGGAGTTGGATAACCAGGCCAAATAGGCAAAGATAAACCTTTTCACAATTGGAAAACTATGAGCAGGGGAGGTCGCCCCGAGGGGACCCCGGGGTAGCAGCAGGCTGCTCAGCGCGCCCCCAGGCCTCGTAGTGAGGAAGGGCGCAGCCGCGGGCCGCTGCAAGCCACCGAGACCACAAATCAGTGTCGCGAAGTGAGGAGCTGAGAGCAAATTTAGGAGAAAAGGAAAGCAAACTAACAACACAGAGACCCTTCTCAAGCAGAGGACAGTTGGGAGCACGGAGAAACCAGCTAAGGAAGAATCGACACGGAGCAGCAGGACACGATGGGGACAAGCAGACAAGTTAACGAGGACGGCTGTGTCTCGGGTTTTAGTAAGAAATGGAATGTGGTACGATTACAACCGAGTATCTTCCAGAAATCTATTGTAAGTTCCTTCGATTCCAAATCTTAAAAGAGGTGCTAAATTGGATAGAAGCGCAAAAAATAACCACGCTGCTGGGTACCCTTTCATCTTGAGAAAACAAACAAACAAACATGCTCAATCAGATCATTCATGGAACGCACTGTTCTGCTTAAACCGATTTTTCTGATTAGATAGTTTCTATTTTTTAGATAAACTTGTCAATCTTTCTTAAAGGTCTCAGCCAACATCAGCGGAACAGAGAGTCCTGAAGCGGATCTATGTACGGTGTGTGTACGAAGTAATTAGGTGTATCATATTTTCAAAAACATGCTTTGCAACACCGACAAAGTGCATCATGAAACGTCCCCAACAACAGAAATTTAAAATGAGATAAATCCAAGTTTTGTGTTTCTTCCCAACATCCTCATGGATCTCCCCATGCCCACTTTGGAGACCTCTGGGCTCCACCACCAGCCCCCGCCCCAAAATGACCCCTGAGCTGCAACCAGGACCTCCAGGAGGGAGGAGCGCATCCCCAACCCCTGGTCCTTGGAGGACTCAGCACCTGCCCCTTCTCCCTTCCCTGGGGGCGGAGGCTGGTGGGAGGCGGCGGCTCCTCCACTGCTTGCCCCATCCAGTTCGCAACCTCTCCACGGGGGACAGGACAGCACGCCCTGCTGCATGAAGGGAGTCCCGCGGCCTAAGTCTACCTCTGAGAGCGGAGGAGAACCTTCTCTACCCTCCAGGAAATGCAAGCCTTTCAAAGGGGGAATTTGAGGTATTTCCCCGCTACCCATGCCACTGGAAGGATTTTCAAAGTTGAAGAGTAAATATGTGAACACTGTAACCTTTCAGTACAACGGTGTAAAAAGAGTATGCTGGCAAGCTGCTCAAATATTCTAAAACAATGAGCAGCTTGACATTTTTCAAACAAATATTTTAAAACTCAGGTCCACATGTGCACTGGAAATTAATGCCATTTGTTCAACAATAATAGACTTGATTCATATCTGCTCTCGTGTGTTGGATTATGTTTGCTGATTTCATTAAACCTTCAAAAGGTTACAGCTGGTTGACATATGAAAACCTCCACACCTCTAAAAGAAGGAATTGTGCACTGGTCCTTTTTAAACAAAACCACTCCTGAGAAAGACGCGGTAAAGCAGAGCACTCTGTTCCTCACCATCGCCGACTGTGTATTTAAATGTTTATTATCCATGGATTACAGGCAGGGGAGCAGGAACAGATGGTCAAGGACAAACGTGGGCCTGAGAACGTGGGACATGGCACTGGGGACTCGGAGGGCCTGGAGACCCGGGCTCCTAACCTATAGGGTCGTGGGATGCAGAACGGGGCATAGACATTAATGGGACCACGTCTGCACTCTCAGCAGGTTGGGCCAAGGGACACTTTGACCATAGACAGCACTCTAGAGGTCAGTACTTAGCAATATCAAGTGTCTTTCTTGTTTTTTTTTTTTTTTTAAGATTTTATTTATTTATTCATGAGAGACAGAGAGAGAGAGAGAGGCAGAGACCCAGGCAGAGGGAGAAGCAGGCTCCATGCAGGGAGCCCGACGCCGGACTCGATCCCGGGACCCCGGGGTCACGCCTTGGGTCAAAGGCGGCGCTAAACCGCTGAGCCACCCGGGACTGCCCGATTTTCTATCTTTTCTAAAACACTAAACACTAAAAATAAAAATAAAAATAAAAAAATTAATTAATTAATTAAAAAAAGGGCTTCAAAAGGGATTTTAGTAGGATTCCCTCTAAGGGCCGTGTAACTCCAGAGCAACTGAAGCCATCCTTTATAGGCTTTACCGAGCTGCTTGAATCGCAGAAAACCTCGTGACCACGGCAGAAACATATTATGATCAACGTGTCAAATCAGGACTTCCGTAATCATGACGGTAATTTCTGCAATAAGATCTTTAACAGTTACTAATGTACGAAACCTTCCACCTTAAAAGGTCTGGTGACACAAATAACTATTACACTGTCAAGTCCTGAGTGACAAGGGAAGTCCCGGAATTAACCCCAATGTGCATTAAAGGCTGCAATGACTGTGCCTTGATAACATTTCTGGAAGACGTTAAAAAAAAAAGAAAAAAAGTCACGCTTCTTACAAAGGGTCACGTTGTGCCCCCGTGACGCCCTTCATGTGCTCGTTTCCTGTGTCTTTTGGAAAAGCAGCTTTCTTCAGATTCCTCATTTCTCCAGTGGTTTCGTTTTAACTTCTATAAACCAAGAAGGCAGGACCGCTGTGTTCCAGGACCGCAAGCTACTCAGTCTCCCCAGGTGCTTAATGCAGATTACTGGGACCCGAGCTGAGATTGGGACTCGGGAGGTCCGGAATGGGACCCAGGATCAGTACGTGTAGACGTGGCATGGTAGACACCTGCGTTTCAAGAACCACTCCCTGCCTCTCTCTCTTAAGATTTCATTTATTAAAATAAATATTAATAATAATAATAATAATAAATATTTAATATATAATAATAAATTAATATTTATTAAAATAAATGAAATCTTTAAAAAAAGAGAGATAAAATAAAAAAACAAAAATAAATAAAAAACCAAGAATGATTAAATTTGCTCCATAGGCCTGAGCCCAGGACGTGCCGATGCTCCATGTGTGTGCAAAGGTGTGAAATGGCATTCACCCTCCCCCCCCGGCCGGGGGGTGCACAGGAGAGTAGTAGCAACTTCCACCGCAGTGGTTTTGGAATCACGGTTCGCAGTGACGCTGTGACATCCCAGCAGGGAGAGGAAGATACCACCTGGGGCAGGAGTGACCTGGCAAATCCTGGGGTCCCGCAGCAGGCGGCCGGGGAGCCTGCGGCCCAGCGCCCTCCAGGCCCGTGTCCGGCCACCTCGTCGCTGCCACCAGCAGCAGCCACATGGTCGGGCGGCTCCTGGGGGGCTTCCCGCTGGCGGGGGCTGCGGGACGGAGGCCGCACAGACCAGGGGAGCAGCAGGGAGCCCGGCCAGTCCCGCGGGGCTCGGGCAGGCAAACAGGCCGCACCAGAGGCGCAGAGACCTGGCGGAGAGGGTGCAAGGCCCGGGCAGCCAGCCCAGCAGCTGGCCCAGAGCCCACAGCCCACACCTATGCCAGGCCGGCGCCCACCTCGGGGCCACCCGCACCTCGGGCCACCCTCATGTGCAACCACGCAAGTCCTCGGCTCCTCTAGGTCAGGGAAGCCCTGGGTGGTGGCGGGTCCCTCCATGCGTGGAAGCGGAGGGAGTGGGCTGGCCCGGCACAGGGGCGAAGGCCAGTTCCCCCGACGGACGCACAGGCCTTGCAGGAATGCAGGGGAGGTGTTTGAGGTGAACTGAATGGATAGAATGTTCTATGGACCCCGACGGGATGGACCCCAGAGCTTACGGCAGTCCTATGAAGAAAGCTAACCACAAATACGAGGAGGACACGCTGGGGGGACTCAACAGCTTGTACACATCCTGACCTGCAAGGAGTGAACTGAAAGCCTTTCAGTTTCATCCATCCACCCATCCATCCATCCACCCATCCATCCATCCATCCATCCACCCACCCATCCACCCACCCATCCACCCATCCATCCACCCACCCATCCACCCACCCATCCACCCACCCATCCACCCATCCATCCACCCACCCATCCCTCCACCCATCCATCCACCCATCCATCCATCTACCCATCCACCCATCCATCCATCCATCCATCCATCCATCCATCCATCCATCCAGCACGTACCTGGTAAAGCTCCCCCTGGACTGAGGCTGTTTCCTCCCCGCGTCCCAGAGCTGCCTGCCCAGTCCTCCCCATCCCACTTGCAGGCAACACGCTAATCCTCCTTTGGCCTCCCCACGGGATTTTCAGCTCGCGGTGACCGGCCACAGGAGAGGAGGGAAGGACAGGGAGGGAGGGAGGGAAGAGCCACAGTTCCTTCCAAAGAGCACATAACCCGGCTGTGGAAGTCCGGGGGGCAGGGGCTCGGCGTACAGGGGCCGTGGAAAGCTGTGGGGCGGCTCCCTCCTCCCCGCGTGAACCCCTCCGTGGGGCTCCAGGCCTGCTGGTCCCTGTGGAGCTACAGCGTCCACGAGGCTCATGTTCGTTTTAGAGTTAGAAGGACCTGCGAGATCCGTGGGACATACCTGCTCTCGATGCATCGGCCCCCCCCAAACACACTTAGACTGTGTCACAAGCAGAGAACAATGGGATAAATAGGGCGCAAAGGGGAAAACAGGTTTCACAGAGAAAATGTAGAATTTGGGTGGCTCGGGGAGCTCAGTGGTGGTGCATCTACCTCCAGCCCAGGCCGTGACCCCATGACCCCGGGGTCCCGGGATCGAGTCCCGCGTCAGGCTCCCCGCAAAGAGCCTGCTTCTCCCTCCACCTGGGTCTCTGCTTCTCTCTGTCTCTGTGTCTCTCATGGATAAATAAATAAAATCTTAAAAAAAAAAAAATGAAGATGTACGAAAACACCGAGCCGTGGCAGAGACAGGGAACAACCGGGGCTCTGACGTGCTTCTGGCGGGAATGTAAATTGGCACAATCCCACAGAAACCAGTTGGGCATTACCTGGTGAAGTCGAATATGTGTAAGCCCCGTGACCCAGAAATTCCACTCCCAGGTAGACGCCCCAGGGCTGGTCTTGCACGGACGTGGACGTGCCGGGAGACACGGACCAACAAAACGCTCGTAAGCAGCCCTGCTTGAAACGCGAAAACTGGAAGCACCGCCAAGGTCCATGAGCAGTTGCCTGGGGAGGCGAGCGGCGCGGTCACAGGGGTGGGGGGTGGGTGGGAGCCGGGCAGGGGGCAGCCGGCGGAACACGGGGCTCCGAGGGCACAGGCAGGTCGCCTCGGGGCAGGGCATGCGGCCAGTCCCAGGTTGGGGGTGCAGGGGGCCCCCGCCCCGATGGCTGCAGGACAGCACCGTGGGAGGGGGCGCCCCGAGCTCGGTGGGTCCCCCCTCCCCAGGAAGAGCTCCAGAAAGTACAGGAGGCCCGCGTGCCCCCGACAGCCGTGGGGGCCTTGGTGTCCCTGCAGACCCTTGGGCAGTAGGGGCCGCGAGGGACCAAGGTCTCGGGGGACAGCAGGTGCCCCAAGGCCGGCAGGAGCCTGGCACCGCCCTCTGCCCCCCAAGTCACACGGGAATCGGCCGCTGAAGCCTGCAGCAAAGATCCACAACCTCAGAGAGCCCTTCCCCAGGTTTCGGAGCCAGGACTCTGCTGCCTCGTTCCTCCTTTTTTTTAAAGGATCTATTTATTCGAGAGACAGAGAGAGACAAAGGGTGGGGGGCTCCCGAGGCTCCATCGGGGACCCTGAGATCCTGAGCAGAGCTGAAGGCAGGCGCGCACCCACGGGTCCCAGGCCCCCGGTTCCATAGCTCTGTTACACCTGAGGCCCACCTGGCCGTCTACGTCTCTAGCCTAGAAAATCCTTTGTGTAAGAAACGTGGCAGGTCAGAAAGACACTTTTTTTAAAAACGATTTATTTGTTTATGATAGACAGATAGAGAAAGAGAGAGAGACAGAGGCAGAGACCCAGGCAGAGGGAGAAGCAGGCTCCCAATGTGGGAGGGAGCCCAATATGGGACTCGATCCCGGAACCCCGGGGTCACGCCCTGGGCCAAAGGCAGGGCTAAACCGCTGAGCCCCCCAGGGATTCCCCCAAAAGACACTTCTTTATAGAAATGACGACTGCCATTCAGAGCCTCCCAGGCGTCTGCCCCTCGCTCCCCGGGAAGGTGGCCCCAGATGCGCCAGGCAGGGTCTGAGTGTTCACTAGTCAGAACACGGGTGATCTAGTCAGACAGCTCAACCCCTCAGCCCGGGCTTCTCTCCCACAGCTGCGGAAACAGGACGAAGGGCTGAGGCCAGGGACAGAGGACGCAGGCCCCAAACTGCCCACAGGTGCACTCGCACCGGGGTATGAGCTCCCTGTCCCTGGGGGTGTTCCAGCTGGACACCAGGGCGCTGGCACAGGCGGTGAGGAACTGAATGGCGGTTGGGCCCTTTGACGCTCAGAGCGCCCTGACCCAGAACACAAGGCCGACGACAACAGGCCGGCAGACGTGCCATCAAGCTTCCCGGGGTCTTCAGAGGAGGGGGCAACCACACCTCGGGAGGGCGTACTTCTCTGTGGCCTCAGCTGCATGCTGTAGCCACGTGACCTTTAAAAATAAAGAGATGGGGCCCCTGGGGGCTCAGTGGTGGAGGGCGTGACCCCGGGGTCCCAGGATCGAGCCCCACGTCGGGCTCCCCGCAGGGAGCCTGCTTCTCCCTCTGCCTGTGTCTCTGCCTCTCTCTGTCTCTCATGAATAAATAAAATCTTTAAAAATATACATAAAAATAAAAATAATGAGGATATTTGAGGGGCACCTGGGTGGCCTAGTAGGTTCAGTGTCTGACCCCTGATTTTGGCTCAGGTCGTGACCTCAGGGTCGTGAGCCTGAGCCCCACGTCGGGCTCCACACTCAGCACACCACCTGCCTGTCCCTCCCTCCCTCTCTGCTCCTCCCCCTACTTACCCGCTTTTTCTGTGTCTCTTAAATAAATTTTTAAAAATGAAGATTGACTGTCACCCCCAGAAGTGGTTTAAATGATCTGGGGTATAGCCTGAGCAAAAAGATTTTTAACAGCTCCTCACTGCATCCCGCTCCCCAAATGCACCAAAGTAGAACAGAAGCTTCATCAAAGAGGAGAAATTATGGCTGCGCCTTAAAGGTTGGGTAAGATTTGAGTAAGTGGAGAGAAAGACAGACACGCTCCCGGCACTACCTAGTATACGCCTGATAAACACATATTATAGAAATTAGACCACCCACAAATAAATGCAAAAAAAGGAGGTCAGTTTACTAATTTTTGGTATGGTCCATGCGCTCTTGTTCTCAGTTATAAATTCCAAGTGGATTTCTTTCATGCATTCAAGAACTATTTCCCACTTATTCGTCACTCACAATTACGTTTGTCCTCAGCCCGGCGGGATGGGACCTGGAGTACAGGATTATACAGAGGGTGGGTGGCTGTGTTAAATTCAAAACAAAAGCAAACAAAAAACGACAACAAAACCAAGTCAATTCAATGATAAAGGGTTAATGAAGATCTTTTCGATGGACCCAAAGTAGATGACTTTCAAAGTCCAGACACCTGACAAAGTATTAATAGCCATAGAGTTTTTTTTTTTTATTATTAGTTCAATAGCACGTGGTAAATTAAGCCCATAAAACCAGCTCTCAATAACCGATCACTGTATCTAGTCTGGTTTTATATCCATCTCCTCTTCTCTGAAATGGAATTTTCTCTCCCAACTTTCCGTGAAGAGTGTCAGCTTCCTAACACACATAATTAGGGAGTGAATGGGTGATAAAACAAACTGCATCAGCCATTAGAAGAGTTACGCTACATGGATGTAATCATTCTTCGTAAAATTTAAAAAAAAAATCATCGCACAAGAGTCGCAAAATATTCTTTTGAAATAATAGATGATAAATCAAGTGGTCATGATTAATGTCAGTACGGGGAAATTTGCAGCGGTGCTTTTGGTCGCAGTGTTTTTCTTGTCTGTATAAATCTGCTGAAAAAGAGGTCGTCGAGAAAAGGGAAGCTATATATACTCAGGAAATGAGTAAGTCTGATTCTAAACGTGGTGCTGTTTCTGCACATGAAGCAGAGTAAATGTTCATCTGGTAAACTTTACTGGAAAATGGAAGACTCACACGCAAATCCATTTAAAGCAGCTGGGATGGCCGCAGAGGTCGAAGCAGGTGCTCTGGCTCCCCCGCCCCGCAGCCTGCAAGCCCACCTTTGGGTTCCCCTGCAGTCTTGGTGAGCAGAACCTGTCCACTGCTTTCAGCGCTGGAAGTCTACGAGGAGGCAATCCGGGAAATGCCACGGATTTAACGCTTCCACGGTAACTTCCAACCAAGATAGACAACAGTCAGTAGATAAACATCTCAGCTTTGCCATCCTTCAGTGGAACAATTCTAAAATATATTCTACAGCGTTTCTCAAAAACAAAACAAAAAAAACAGAAGGACTGAGCCTAGTTATGTATAGCAACCACCTACATCCTAAATGCATCCTTTTTGAATTTATTCCCCCTTTGTTTTCCCTCTTTATCTCACTTTGGCTTCCTGGAACCACCGACCAAGTAGACTGTCTACACCGAATTCTCTATTATAGGGTCTTCCTTTGAGGAATCAGACCAAGAACAGAGCATCTAATCTTTGCTTATCTCCCTACTTTGGCCAAGGAAATAATGATGCTTTGAGAATATGCCTTGCATGCACACAATAGCTGCTCAATAGGTGATGGATGGATGGATGGATGGATGGATGGATGGATGGATGGATGGGTCAATGGATGGGTGGATGGATGGGTGGGTGGATGGATGGATGGGTGGGTGGATGGGTGGGTGGATGGGTGGGTGGGTGGATGGGTGGGTGGGTGGATGGATGGATGGGTGGGTGGATGGGTGGGTGGATGGAAGGATGGATGGGTGGATGGATGGAAGAAAGGATGGGTGGATGGATGGATGGATGGATGGATGGATGGATGGATAGATGGATGGGTGGATGGATGGATGGGTGGATGGATGGATGGGTGGATGGATGGGTGGGTGGATGGGTGGATGGATGGATGGGTGGATGGATGGGTGGGTGGATGGGTGGATGGGTGGATGGGTGGATGGATGGGTGGGTGGATGGGTGGGTGGATGGGTGGGTGGGTGGATGGGTGGGTGGGTGGGTGGGTGGATGGATGGATGGGTGGGTGGATGGGTGGGTGGATGGATGGATGGATGGGTGGATGGATGGAAGAAAGGATGGATGGATGGATGGATGGATGGATGGATGGATGGATGGTTGGATGGATGGAAGGATGGATGGGTGGGTGGATGGATAGGTGGATGGATGGGTGGATGGATGGATGAGTGGATGGGTGGATGGGCATGGACGGATGGACAAACAAGAGCATGTTACTGGGGACAGTGGATAAACAATACGATTAACACTGGCCACTAGGAAAAAAAAATGACCTTTAAAGAATGAGAGAGAAATAGGAGATAAAGGAGACTGAATTATCCCCTTTGGTAGGGTCTAGGATCCAGTTGAATGATTTTGATGGAGGAGCTATGCCAGTGTAGGGATGAAAAAAAGGAGGTGGGGACTCCGTGGGAGACAAGCACATTAACAACGTACTCAGACCATGTGTGAATTCCCAGACCATGTGTGTCACTGCAAGGTCATGTCTTGCATGGCTTCTTTATACGTCTTTGCATCTTAATCTTAACAATTTCAGCCTCATGCATTACTTTGAACCCCCCAGGTTAGAACTTTGATTTCCAGAGAGACGATATTTTTTTAAAAATCGAGCAAGGAGAGTGTAGAAAGCAAGGGAAGAAAGAGTATCAGAAAGGCAGACTGGTTAACTGTGTCCCCGCCCCTACGAGGTCTGACGAGCTTGACGGCGAGGTCCTTTTTTCTGTTATTTATTTTTATTTATTTATATTTTATTGGTGTTCAATTTGCCAGCATGTAGAATAATACCCAGTGCTCCCCACAGCTGGGTCCTGGCTGGGATGCCCTCCGCATCCAGTGGCCGTGGCCCCCGGAGATGGGGCTGACCTACTCCCAGTAGGCCGCCTACTACCTTCTACTTGCTCTTGGCCCCACGGAAGATGGAGCTGCCTCTCTCGGGGCAGCTCTTCTGACTCCCGTATCCCTACAGGGGATCCATTCTAAGATGTGTAAAAATGGACTTAGGGGAGGGACCAATGCTAGGGCCCGGTCTCCGCTGCACGGTCAGGCCGCTGCCTCAATTTTGAACTTCAGCTAATCCGATGGGAAGCGCTACCCAGTCAAGTACCAGAGGACCATTCAGACCCTGCCTTGGACGCTCCCAGCCCTGTGTAGACCGCGGTGGTCGAATCAAAACCAACCACGTGGGTGCTCATCTCAAGAAATTAGCTCTTCCGGCAACTTACGATCTGTTGAGTAGCCGCTACACGGGCTTTCTACACTGGTGGCAGAGGCGACCATAAGGAGATCTGGTTCACGGTGTTAGAGATAAACAGTATCGTTCTACTTAATCAGGAAAGGAGGCAATCCTTAAAAAAAAAAAAAAAAAAAAAAAGACTTTCGGGTTCAGGGAGACGTTGAAAGCTGTAATGGAGTTTCACTTCTTTTTAAATAAGACCGAACCCTATCACGTAGGGTCAGGAAGAACAGGGAAACAATGAACCACCCCTGCCTCGTGTTTCGGCGGCGGGTCAGTCAGATGGTTTCCAATCCCACTTGGCAGCTCAGGCTGAGTACATGGGATTCACGGCCGTCTGTCCCCTTCCAAAGGAAAAAGGGAAACAAATTAGGGGGTTAATCCTTGCTGTCTGATGAACTCCCACTGTCCGAGTCACATGCTGCTGAACAAACAGCTTTAAAGGCTCTGTTGCAAAAAGCATTTTGACCGGCATCCAAAGGTTCCCCCTCCCAAACCCTCTACTGACGTCATCTCGTAAAACAGACAGTTGGGCAAGTATTAGGGGTTGAACCTGGTTGGGAACAAGGGGTTGTCATAGATACTGTTTTACAAATACGGGCCCTGGACCGCTTCCAGCGCTGATCGTACTTAGGAAACATCTTTCTAATTAGGTGGCCAGAGAATCAGAGCTACGGATTCTGGGTCGTCACACCGGAATCGCAAAGGTCCCCGAGACTAAAAAAAAAAAAATAAAATAAAAAAAAAATCTAAGACGACGAATTTTTTTAAATTATTGCTTCTCTTAGAGGGAAAAAGGGGAGCATGCCTCGTTTCTTGAAGTGAAATTTTTGGTGAGAAAAATATGATGTGCATACGTGTGTTTAAATTTAGGGGAAAGTAACAGGGAAGGAATGTCAAGCCGGAGCTGGGCCTCAGTGTCCCCTCCTGCCCGAGCAGTGAGCGCCGTGAACAACCGAAGGCCTAGGACAGTGGCTAAGAGTGAACAGGGCTGGGAGCGTCGGCTGCTTACGTGCCACCCGGGGGGCAGCTTTTGCGAATCTCTGCGGACATTTTCCTGTGGACGGAGGGGAACCTTGAAAGCATAATCCGAGGAAGGCGGAAGGTGTATTTCCAACCCCACAAAGAAACTACAGGATAATCTTCTGGGAAAGGAAAGGCCTCCGGGGCTCCCGACCGAGAGTTTTCTGTGGCCGCATCTCCCCACACTGACCCCGGCGCGCGGCCTCCCTGCAGGACGGACGTCCAGACCCGGGCTCACGACGGCGCTCGATGGAGACCACGGAATCAACGAACAAACCACACCTTGATCTAATCACACGGAATAGCTTGAAGGCCAAACAGAACCCAAAGCCGCGCCACAGAACGAAAAAACCCCAGGGATGCGGGTGTCGCATCCGACCGTCGGGGGCAGACGCCGGGAACCGAGGGCGCTGGCTTCCGGAGGCTGAGCAACAAACAGACGTGCTCTCCTCCTGGTTTTGGCAAGTTTGAGGTTTTCCTCATCTGCACCTTAGGCAGAAAGCCGCAGCGGCCGCTCCGGTGCCGTCGGGGCCCGCAGAGCTGCCTACGGCACGTCAGGTACATGAGCCGTCGGGGAGGACAGGTGCCTTACGGCCCCAGGTGACAACAGCGGCTGCTCCGGTGGACTGGGAGGCGAAGCAGTTCGGAACCGAGCAGCTCGTGTCGCCCCCCACGGCCCCGGCAGGCAGGGGCTCCTGCAGGCTCTGCGCCCCCGTTTAATGAACTTAATAATGATTTCACACTCACGTTCCGGGGCGGGTGCGACTCAAGCCGAGTGTGTCCAAGGTGCTTTCGGAGCGGCAGGGACCAAAGCGCAGCAGCCAGCGCCCGGCGCCGACCGTCAGCCCGCCGGGGCCGCCGCAGCCTAACACGGGCAGGCCAGGCCCTAGGCAGCGCGGCGAGGTCAGGGTCGGGGTTGGGGTCGCGGTCGGGGCGCCTGCCGCGGGCCGCCTCTCCTAGGGCCGAGCCCCGAGCTCCCCGTGCTTGCACGGCCGTCCCTCCGCCGCCCCGACGTCTCCCGAGTGCTGCCCGGCACCCCGGAGGCCCTCACCTCACGGCCTCCTTCAGCCGAATCCCGTCTTTAGGGCCCCTGTTTCCAAACACAGTCCCCTCGGAGGTGCCGGGCGTTGCGGCTTCAGCGTGGGACTGGGGTGTGGGGTGGGGGGGCAGGTCGGCCCCGGACACCAACGAGATACAGATTTTAGTATAAAAGTGTGGCGAGGGGAGGAGGTATTGGAACAACGCTGAGGGCTGAGGTGCCGGCTAATTAGCAGGATCCTGGAGTGAAATTATAGCCTTTGGAGGGAACAATATATTATAATTGTTAGGAAAACAAGTCCATTACCAAATAACACATTTATTTACACCGATGGCCTCACAACATTAGCAGCTAAATGGAGTAGCTAATGGACTTTAGATCATAAGAAATGACTCGTTCAGCTGCTCTCTTCCTCGGCTGCTGCAGCACCATCTTTCAATTTAATAGGACGTAGTGAGGAAAGTGCCACTGCTCTCCCAGGTTGCTGAATTTTCTTCACCTGATCCCAATCCCCACCCCCCATTTTTTTTCACTAAACTTTTTTCAAGTTTTTTTTTTTAAGATTTTATTTATTTATTCATGAGACACAGAGAGAGAGAGAGGGAGGCAGAGACACAGGCAGAGGGAGAAGCAGGCTCCCTGCGGGGAGCCCAACGTGGGACTCGAACCCGGGACCCCGGGGTCACGCCCTGGGCCGAAGGCAGGTGCCGAGCCTCTGGGCCACCAGGCTGCCCTTTTTCAAGTTATTTCAGACGACCCTCACGTATTCCCAGGGCATTAACTGGCAAACGGGGTCCTATTTGTTGAGAGCGTGTCACGCGCTGGGCCTCGTGTCGGGTGTTCCACGTACGTTACCTTGGTTTACCCTCACACCCCCCAGTAACGGCGGCATCACTGACGCGGTGCAGAGAAACCGAGGCCCCGCGAGGTCAGTGGGCTCCCCGTCAGGTCAGCGAAGGAGCTGAGGCTCGAGTCAGCCCCAACCCCAGAGCCCACCCCCTTCACGGGCACCTTGGCAGCTTTCCGGTCTCCACCTGACAAACCCCCCAGATGATTTCCCCGCGAAGGGAATTTGTGCTACGGGGTAGGCTGCGCCCCAAGGCCGGCGAGTGTGCGCCCGGAAGCTGCTAAGCGCGCAAGATGCTTCTGTCTGGTTAGGAAAGCCCAGTGCTCTTGCAAGCGCCCAGAGGGCAGGGGCCTCGATTCCCCGCGGTTCCCTCCCAGGTCACCCTAGGTCACCTCGCACAGCACGGGTCGGGGCATAAAACCGGGGGAAACTTGAAAACGTGGCACTATCACCTGCTTCCAAGACGGGGTCTGAGCAACGGCCACGTCATCTAGGTGGTGGGGTCCCTGCCCACAGTGGCCTTGGGTTCAGCGTGGCCCGGACTGCACGGAGCCTCGGGGCGTTCTGCGTGGCCTGTCCCAGAGGTGCCACGAGCCGGTCCGGCCCCGTCACAGCAGTGCCACCCGGGCGCCAGGCTGCCTGCCCAGCTCGGGGCTCCCTGTCCTCCTCAGTCACCCCCGTCACACAGCCACAGCCTAAGACACGACACAAACTCCATCGCTGACGAAATTTAAAGGTCCCTGTAACACCGACGCTCTGTCCATGGGGCGCAAAGCTGAGCCGGATGTTGGCTGGCAGCAGTCTGTCCAGGGGCCCCGCGGTGTGTCCAGGGGACCCACGGTGCATCCAAGGGACTCACGGCATATCCAGGGGACCCAAGGCGCATCCAGGGGACCCACGGTGCATCCAAGGGACTCACGGCATATCCAGGGGACCCACGGCGCATCCAGGGGACCCGCGGTGCATCCAGGTGACCCATGGTGCATCCAGGGGACCTGCGGTGCATCCAGGGGACCTGCAGCATGTCCAGGTGACCTGTGGTGCATCCAAGGGACTCACGGCATATCCAAGGGACCCATGGCGCATCCAGAGGACCCGCGGTGCATCCAAGGGACTCACGGCATATCCAGGGGACCCACAGTGCATCCAGGGGACCCGCGGTGCATCCAGGTGACCTGTGGTGCACCCAGGTGACCCGCGGCACATCCAGGTGGCCCATGGTGCATCCAGGGGACCTGCGGTGCATCCAGGGGACCCGTGGCATGTCCAGGGGACCCGTGGTGCATCCAGGGGACCTGCAGAGCATCCAAGTGGTGCATGCCTATAAGAGACACGCGGTGGCTGCAGGGCCCGGGGTCCGGGCAGGGGTGGGACAGGGCTGGAAGTGCCGCTCACTTGAAGGTGCTTATGGAGAGTACGCGTGGCCCAGGTCCTTTCCCCCTCCACGCCCGCGACCTGGCCCTGGCCGTGGGCAGGCCCCCACCCTCCCAGGGGGGCCCGGGCCTGGAGCTCAGCCCAGTGCCCCAGTCTGAGCCCAGGGAGAGCAGTGAAAGCCTGCACGGGAGACGGGAGGCGCAGCTCCCTTTGCATCCAGGGCCCGCGGCTGAGCAGCCCGACCGCGGCTCAGTGAAGACCTGCAGGTTAACCCACGGGTTTGATCGCGGAGGAAACAACGCGGGCTGGGTAAGAGCGATAACCACAAGGAATGAAGTGATTATTAATTCCAGGGCTTTAAAAAATTAGCAGAAAGGTAAATAGACACTGAATATTGACTTAATTAAAAAAATCGCGGAGGCGCCTGGATGGGCGCCTGACTCTTGTGCTCAGCTCAGGTCTTGATTCAGGGCCGTGAGTTCAGGCCCTGTGTGGGACTCCATGCTGGGCGTGGAGCCTACTTTAACATAAACAAATAAGTAAAATTGTGAAATAACTGTGTCGTGAAGAAATGGGCAAAGGGAAGGAGGTGAGATAAAGCTAATCCTCGGGGCAGCCCGGGTGTCCCAGCGGTTTAGCGCCGCCTTCGGCCCAGGGCCTGATCCTGGAGACCCGGGATCGAGTCCCATGTAGGGCTCCCTGCATGGAGCCTGCTTCTCCCTCTGCCTGGGTCTCTGCCTCTCTCTGTGTCTCTCATGAATAAATAAATAAAATTAAAAAAAAAAAAAAGGAGGTGGAGCATAACCCATCCACTCTGGTCAAGTGTGGGCCACACGCAGTGACTTCCTTCCTATGGAACGGGGAAGAAATTACAGCAGAGGAAATCGGCAAACACGACCTCAGCCGGGGTCTCCAGGTCGACACCTAGAGTCCTAAGTCCTGTTGCAAGCATGTGCCTTTGATGTGATGAGACGGGCGCTTTACCTCTGTGGTCTTCCTCCCCCAAACATATCACCCAGTCTCATCGTTAGAAAAAGGTCACGCACATTCAGATTGAGGGACATTCTATCCAAAACCAGATTGGCACTTCTCAAAACTATAAAGTCCATCAACAACAAGGGAAGTCTGAGAATCAATCTATCACGCCATGAGGCGTCCAAGGGAGGAGACTTCTGCATGTGCTGTGGATTCCTGGGTAAGACCCTGAAACAGGAAAAGGACACTAGAGAAAAACCAAAAAAAAAAAAAAAAAAAAAAAGTGACTGAAACATGGATCAACATCAATACTGGTTCATCAACTATGAGCAAAGGACCATAGTAACGTGAGATGTTAAGAGCAAGCGGGCGTGGGCTACGTGGGAACTCCGCGCTGTCTGCACAATAATTCAAGGCTGCCCTGAAATAAAAAGCTTAAAGAAAGATTTCAAATGTCCGTAGCTTCTATTCTCACTCTCCATTTCAAACATTTCTAAAAGTCTTCGCAGAAATAAGGGGGTATGAGGGAAATCAGACATTGGGTCTGATTCATATCCATGACCCCTCTGAATTCTAGAACTTTCAAAACTGTAGGCAACAACCTCCCCGATGCTTTCCACATGCTGTACCCCCATCGCCATACATACGTGGGCGCTTGAAGACGGAGCCTGGATCAGGATGTTTTGTCAGCAAACCGCAATCAACCTTGGCCGGCTGGGACAAAATAAAGGGATGTATTGGAAAGGTTTGGGGCCACCCATAGGATGAAGGTAAAGCTACCCAACCAGTCTTTATGGAGGACGGGAAGCAGGCAGCGGGGCTCTCCCGTCGGCGGCCCTTCCCTTTGGAGACCTCCCTGGAGAGGAATGAGCTCCAGCACTTTCCATCCTGGAGGAACTGTGCTCCGAGCTCAAATCCTCACAACAGCAGGGACGCAGATGACCCTGCAAAGCCGCCGCCTGCACCATGAAGCTCTGAATGGCCTCATTGGGGTCTCGTGACCACCTGTGGGCAGGGGGCCAGGGGGCGTCTTCACTGGGACGCTACGTGCAACCCGGGGGAGAGCAAGTTCTCCCAAGTGAGTCGTGCGCTCTCTCCAGACACAGGGAAGCAGATGCCTGTGGGCCGAAATCATCTACCGCAGTCGTCCCTTCGGGGAACTTACGAGCCCGAGAAGACGGGGAGGCGAGCGGACGATTTCTACCGAAGCGTAGGGGGCGGGAGCAGCAAGCCACAAAGCAGACATGGGTCCTCCTGAGAGGCATCCTGAGGATCCGTCCTCCGCATCGGGAGCGCAGTGATGGAGGACGCGGTCCAGGAACCATGAGCTCAGCCGGGGAAAGCGCATTCGAGGGGACAACGATGGAGAAACTCAAACGACAGAAGCCATCAGCGAAGACGGGGGCCCGTTTGGTCTACGTGGGTGAGCAGCGTGTTTTCTCCCATTTCCTCTTTTTTGCAAATCTTATTTTTAGAGTGATGGTTTTTGGAGAGTTATGTTCAAATCCACGAATGAAAAAGAAAAATGCACACTCAGTCATAGGCACGCTCGCAACAACCGGCCCTAGTTATTTTGGTGCTCGGCGTTTCCAGCGCAGACTTGTCGGCCTATGGCGCAGGCTCCCGGAGCAGGAAGTCACGGACACTGGTCTCCACGTCTCCTATTATGCAAAGGACCTTGGACATAAGACACATACTGAAGAAGAACCTTCCTAAGGCTCCAACTCTGTTTTTTTTTTTTTGTAATGTCTTTATTTGAACTCCAGTTAGCAAACAAGCAGTGTTACACTGGTTTAGGGTATACGATACCGTCACTAAATGATTCAGATGCCACCCGGCGCACCTCAAGATAAGTGCACGTGTAAGGCCCCAACTCTTAAAAATCATAGGCCCTTGCAGGGGCAGAAGGGAACGGGCATTTGCAGGCATCAGCTGTCACTGGGCACGTCCGTGGAGGCCCCCGGATGGTTCCCCAGCTCCGCGGTCCCTGTCTTCTCCCATGCCACATGACACAGGGGAGGCACAAAGCCCACGGAACCAGCATCCTGCATCACAATCCATATTTCCTGATAATTTATAAGATTTCCCTCTGATTATTCAACCGGTGATTTCAGTGCCAAAGAACCAGCTGCAGTAAGTAATTTTTCCCATTTTTGACTGCACAATGGACCGTAATTGGCAGAAATGCATCCCACAAGTCAGTCTCTAACCTACGATTTAGTCTTACATCAACAAATTCCTCCAAACTGCCAAGTGTTATTCCATCTGAGCAATTGCCTTATTCCTGGCACCCAAGCACGCCACTTCCTGTTCTATCGGCTGGAGCTGGGGACCGCGGAGGGCTGGTTGGAGTCAGCAAACTCGGTTTGAAATCAGCCTGATGGAATTCTGACCCCAAATCCCTTACTATGATTATTTTATTTTATTTTATTTTATTTTATTTTATTTTATTTTATTTTTTATTTTATTTTTTATTTTATCTCTTATTTTTTATTTTATTTTATTATTTTATTTTTTATTTTATTTTATTATTTTATCTTTTATTTTATTTTATTTTATATTTTATTTTATTTTATTTTATTTTATTTTATTTTATTTTATTTTATTTTTAAAGATTTTATTTATTTGTTCATGAGAGACACAGAGAGAGGCACAGATACAGGCAGAGGGAGAAGCAGGCCCCATGCAGGGAGCCTGATGTGGGACTTGATTCCAAGTCCCCAGGATCATGTCCTGGGCCAAAGGCAGACGCTTAACCACTGAGCCACCCAGGGATTCCCCCCTTACTATGATTTTAAAATAAATCACCCCAAAATGACAAAGCAGGACCAGGGCTGTACCACCTTCACTAAAAACTAAGAAGTTTAATGGAAACGATGGTGCCAAAGCCGCAGGGAGCATTACTATCACACACGTCGCATCTCAGGTTTCCGAGCACAAGTCCATGCTGTTCCCTCAGCCTGTTGGCGGGGCAGATAAAGGGCCAGCCCCGCGCGGTGCTTCTCTGTATTAATTTCCTACCACCCCGGCCAGCTGCACGCGGCGCACACGGCGCTCGGCTCGGGCCCTGCTGCGGCCTCTCGCAACCTTGTTGCCCTCAGTGTAAGCGGTGGTGATGGGGGCGTCCAAGGACAGAGTCAGGCGATTTTTCCTTCATATCTAGCTGTAGCGAGTGACTACCCCGGTCTTCTCATAGCTGTCAAGTCCTCCCTTCACAGAACTAATTAAAACAACAAAACAAAACACTCAAACCCAAAGAGAGGCGAAGTTAACTTACGACACGTGGACGGTACCCCCTAAACGCTCGTCGGACTCATTTAACCGTGAAAGCGTAAGCCTCGCTAATGCCCTCTGTCTGCTGGAAAGCAAGGCGGTCGTGGGGCCGCGCGCCCGTGGAGCCCCGCCAGGCTGGGCGCGTGCAGCGGCGCCGTGAGGCCGAGAGGCCGCGGAGCCGTGAGGGCAAGGACGGTCATTCTCTTCCAAAGCCGCTTGCATCACTCTGTGGACCTAGCAGGTGCCTGGGCGGCACCACCTTGCGGGGTTCCAGGTAACCGCGTGGGGTGTCCACGGCGGGGTCCCGGCTCAGGCGCACATGACTGTGGTACCGCCGTTCTGCTGAAGTTTCCAGCAACGGACTTCAAAATGAGTGATGCCCGTGGACCGCGGGACAAACAGAACAGCCCCCCCCAAAGTCGTCCTCGTGAGGTTGGCCCATGCGGCGGGGGCGCAGGACACCTAGAGCATCCGGGCTGGGCAGCCGGGCCTACACAGTCCGCTCCCCGATTCCGACCTGCGCCCCCTTGCACCTGGCTCTGCTGTGACGGTGTCACCCTGCTCTACCTGCCCCAGGTGGCCCACCTGCAGGGCCCGCAGGGACGAGGCTGCACACTGTGGGACCAGACGTGCAGCACGGTCCCCAGAGCACCAAGCGGTGGAGCTGGCCCAGGGCAGCGGTCCTCACACCTGCCCTTGCTGATGGGCTGAGCCGGCCACGTCAGGGGCAGGTCACGGCCTCTTTGCATGTCCTCGCCGGCCAGGCCAGCTCCTGCTCCTGCCCACGTGGCCCCCTTTCAGAGCCTGGGGCCTTTCAGGGGAGGTGCAGGAACAGTGCAGCAGCAAGGCAGGCCTCCCGGCCCCCCAGCTCAAGATCCCGGCCTGCAGCCACACGGCCTCACTTCCCTCAACACCCCCCAAGGCAGGTCACACGCTACTGCTTCTTCCTTCAACGACCCGGCAGGGATGCACGGTCCCTTATTTCAGTGTTAATTATACAAAGCTTAAAAAAAAAAAAAACAACCCTAAATAAAGCCATGAATTCGGCTGGCACATGCCTGATTTAACGCAATTACAGAAATATAATAACCTGTTTATATGCCCCGAGTCCTCAAACATAGCCTTCTCTCTTAACGTACTTCTTCAGAAGCATTTCTAGTCATTATGATTATGTTGGAGCTTTGAGATTCTTCCGACATGAAAAGGGCCGGATTAAAACAAACAATCTGCTCGCAGAGAGGTCCTTGGCACGCGGACGGTATTTTCGCATTCGGCCGCATGATGGCCCGGGGGATGCCTTTCTTGCTGCCTCGCTCACAGTGAGAGGGTAAGGAATGAAAGTAACCTGCAGTGAGGACCTACCGCTGTTCTAAGACCCGACTTCTAAAGCAAGGGTACAGAGTGTTAAAAATAATATATATATATTTTTTCATTTCGTTCGATGAAATGGATGTGTCTCACAGGTTAAAAGGATCCTGAACGACCTCTGCCGAGCTAAAGCCTTCTAATGAGGAGGAAAACATCACCAACGAATCACTCATCTGGTTCTGGGCAGTGACATCGGGCAGAAAGCTGTTTTTGAGTCACAGAGCTTCACACGCGGCCGCTCGTTTGATCCCCAGGGCCCTGGTGTGGGCGGTGGGCACCATCACTGTCGCTTTGCAGATGGGGCCAGCGAGGGGACGTGGTGACGCCGCGGAGCCAGGACTCAGGCCGGGCCTGGCTGCCTCTATGCCCGTGTCATTACCTCCGAAATAAGGCTGCCCCTGTGCTGCCCTATAAGCCTGGATTCAATTAAATGCCCCCAGAAATAGCAGAAATAATGGGAAAATCAGACTAAAGCAGGTTACCTAGGAAAACCTCGGAACGTCAATATTTACATTTTTTTAAATTTGCATGGTTTGCAAATGGCCGATACGAGGGTTTCTGAGATTAAAAGATTTAGTTTTACTGCCGGAAAGGACTGCTTTTCAGTAAGCCTGCTTATGACACGGTGGGCCTGGCGGCTCGGTGACGGCACGGCAGGAGGCGCGTGGCATCACCCAAGAGAGACTGGATGCCGTGGGCCCGTTGCACTGTCCTTATCTCCGAGTATCACTGACCGCAGGTGACGGACAGACAAAAGTCATGGCCTAGAGGCGGGTTGAGGACAAAGGGGATGCCCACTCCAGGAAAGGCTCCGGGGCAAAAGGGCCAGCTCGAGGCCCACTGACTGTTCCCGGCTGAGCCCTCAGACGCCCACTGAGAGCTTGACCCTTACTGGCCTGGACCAGACAGGGCAGGAGCAAATGGCTCACGTGCTCTCCTTACGAGCTGCATTTTTGACGTAGCGAACCACTGCTTTGCGGGGCGCAGCGAGGGCCTTTTCTGATTGTGGCACATTCTGCTTTATTTTGGTTTGGTTTAGCAACTCCTCTCAGGGGAAGCCTGCGGTCTCTTGCTCTACTGCTTCTCTTACATGCGGGATCCTTCCGGCAGCTTTAGAAAGCACGTGGATCTTGATATAATACAAGAAAACTGTTCTGCTCTTCTGGTAGCATCCTTCTCCTAGGACACCCTAACCGCAGCTACCAAGCCGTGGATAATAATTTTGATTGCCGTTTGCTTCATCCCTCAGTCCTGCCCTATATGTGCTGGCATAACACATATAGGATCGAGTCCACTTGGGACAGAGGGAAGCCCACCACTGGAGTCTCAACCCCTCCCTCCATCTTCAAGGTGACCTCAATGAGATACTTGACCTTTCAGAGTATCGGTTGCAAAACAGGATGCAAAATAGGAGTGATGATGCCATTTTAATATGATCTCACCACCTGCACATTAAATGGTAACATGCATTTTAGAAAGTGTTGTACAGATTGAATAGTATGATCCAAGTGATAATTATTAGGGTTATTATGATACAAAAATTCACTGGGCACCAAGGAGAGAGAAAGACAACAGGGCTAGACATGGCCTAGTGAGAAAAACCTCCTGGAACACCTTGGCCTTGGAGGACGTTGCTTCCAGTTCCAGTCTGCCGTCAACCAGCTGTGCAACACCGGGCAAGGCATTTACACGCTTCGACCAACACTTCCTCCTCTGTCATAAATGCGAACGGAAGGAAGGGAAGGAAACCATGAGCCGCACGCGGGCCAGGGTTTGCACGTTCTCTCCCATTTAACCCCAAGGGTTAGGCTTCACGAGAAGCGTCATGACATCCACCGTCGCCCAGGAAAAGAACCCGGACACGGAGACCTCAGGGAAAAGAACGCGAAGCACACGCGGGCGGCGGCTCACGATTCAAACCCTGCTGCTCCACTGATGCCAAGGTCCCTGTGCGCAACCTGACCGAGGACCAGACAAAAGAAGTCAAGTGACCATGGCTCTGAGCTAGACGATTGCGATGGATTTCCGCTAATTCTAACATGCGAGGAGTCTAAAACGGTGTGTTTTTCCACTTGATGGAAAATAAAAGCCTACGTAAGGCCGAGTTGAATATTCCTGCAATTTCTGCGTGGCCGCCCTCCACTAAAGCTCCCTTGTTATTCAGGGGCAGGGAGACCGGCCACCAGCGGGCTGATCACGGTCCCTCAGATGTCCACTCCCAACGCTCCTCTGGGGGGTGGCTGTGACTCACGGCGGCGGGCTGGTACCATTCATCCCTCTTCTCACACAACAGACGCCAACGACAGCAGGACACTCACACCCCTGGCCTCCGGGCCCGTGGGGACCGTCTGCCCACGGGGACACGGCTCTGCCTCTCACTAGAACATACTCAGGAAAATAAACTCTCGGCTCAAAGCACAACCGGGATGCTAAGGACACGGAGCAGACAGAAGAGAGGAGGGCCGAGGGATCCTCCCCGGGCAGCCGGGGCCGGGGACAGAGGGGAAGCCTCAGGGGAAGCCCGCCTGGGCCAAGCACGAGGCCGCTCGCTCCACTTTATTTCCACGGTGCTGATGTCATTGTGCATTCCGGCTGCATTGATCATCAAGAGAGAAGCAGATGGTAACGCTTAGGATTAAGCAATAAGGAGTGGCCACTCGAACAATCGAGAAGGCCGGCGGTCTTATGTGATATCCCAGGCTCGGCGCGCCATAACACGGTTTTACAACCGTGGGAAGACGGGGAAAGGAAATTAAAGCCCCTACTTAGGCACTCGGGGGGCTCAGCAGTTACGTGTCTGCCTTCGGCCCAGGGTGTGACCGCGGGGTCCTGGGATCGAGTCCCACGTCGGGCTCCCTGCATGGAGCCTGCTTCTCCCTCTGCCTGGGTCTCTGCCTCTCTCTCTCTCTCTCTTTCTGTGTGTCTCTCGTGAATAAATATATAAAATCTGTTAAAACTAAATAAATAAAGCCCCTACTTATCTCACGAACCCATTCACATCACAGCTGTCCCCTTGCCGAAGGCAGGCCGCACGTCGCAGCCAGGATCCTGGACGTACGTGGCGCCGGACACGCAGAACAGGTCCCAACTCGGATTTAGTAGAAGTTGCTGTCACAAGTGGCAAAACACAAAGTCCAAGACGCGATTTCCACCAAGCTAGGTGGGTGAGGCCCGGGAGGGTCCCGGAAGGTGCTTGGGTGACGGGAGAGGCGGAGCGGGAAGGGGAGACTTTCAGGGTGATCCCAGGATACGCTGGGGACGTGGCCGGCAGCCTAGATGTCCCGGAGAACAGAGAAGCTGTTAAATTGTGCTACAAAATCAAGCCAAACGCCCCTGCCTCCCAATGAATGTGCAGATGTGGAGTGTGCATGTGCGTGTGTGTATGAGAAATTGAAAGGAGAACAGGCCGCACGGTTCTGGGAAGACGGACCCTACAGACGTGTCACCCAGCGCCACGGAGGTCCTCCGTTGCCCAGTCCCCGTCCAGGCTCCTCCCTGTGCCTACTGGAGCGTCCTGGACGACCTCACACCCTGCCTTCCAGCTCAGGTGACGACCTCCGTCTCCCCGAAGTCACTGCACAGGGTCGTAGGGACCCAGATCCCACGGCGGGGCGGGCGCCTGAGGCCGGGGAACCCACCCAGGCGGCAGCTCCTCCTGGCGCCCATCAGCTCGCTTCCTTCTAAAAAGTGGCCGTCGCTGCATCTCCCAGCCTGAGTCGCGGGTCCCGCAAGGGGCGAGGCAGCCGAGGGGCTTCCCCTTTGGGACATCGAGGCCGCTGAGTAGGCAGCCTTCCTGTCGCCGACGGTGCCGTGTGCCAGAGTAGCACACCTTAGGACTTCAGGGACACCTTGACTCCCAGACCCTCCGGGCCCCAAGAGCGGGCGATGGGGCAACGGGGCAGAGGGGGTGATAGAGACCCGTGCAGAGGACAGAGCATGGGACACGTGTGGCCTTAGAGTTCCCAGCAGAAATGCTCAAAATCTGGGACCCCCTTTTCTGCCTGGATGATCCTTAAGAAAACCTTCTTCATGCTCGGAACCTCGGTTATGTGACGATCATCACCCCTGAGAGTCACTGTATCACAAGCACCAGGGGAGCCCGCGGAGGTCAGCTGACGCCGCATTTGTCCCAACACAGTTCACGCGACGGCACCCTCGCTGCCTGCAGGACGCAGCTCAGGAGCTGGTGGGCAGCACCTCTGGGAGCCGCTCGGGGCCCGGGGCGGAGGAGAGCGTGGGGAGCCCTGGTGCGGGGCGGGCCCACCCCAGGCAGCTACAACCGGCCCCGGCCACCTCGGGCCTGGCAGGCCTGGCGTCCCAGGCCGAGGCCGCCCCGAGCTCCCTGCTCCCAAGACCCCTCCTCCGTCGGTGCTCAACCCGGGCTCCCACGGGAAGCACTAAGTGCGAAACCCCCCGTGAGCTGCAGTGTCCACTTCCACTTTATTCCACACGCGTCTTTCAAAGCATCGGCGTCCTTTTGTGACTCAACCAAGACGCGCCGTCGAGACGCCGCCTGCTCCTCGGCTCGTTCCCACGGCGCAGCCCAGGCCCACGGCCGGCTCGGCCCAAGGGCTTCCCGGGGAGGCGGCGGAGCAGACCCGGGGCGCGAGGGTCGGAGGGAAGGAAAGGGCCAGGAAGGACGGCGGGCGGGGCTGCCCATTGCCCTGAGGAGCGCCGGAGGCAGCTCAGGTGCCCGCCAGGGAACCCACTCTGCGGGCTGCGGAAGGGGAGCCCGTGCCTCGGCCACTCGTGACACAGAGAAGGAGAGGAAGGGTTTATCGGGCCGCTTCCGGCCTGTCCCCGGCTTTCCTCCCCCAAAACGCACCCTACAGGGAGTTGGCCCCCCCGCCCCTCTGCAGCGTGTCATCCAGCCCCTCCCGGCGCTCGCGGTGCCCCACTCCGGCCCACGGCTGCCCGAGCGTCCAGGCCCTGAGGACACGGGAGGAGCCAGACCCCTGCAAGCGGGCACTGGCTGGCCAAGCGGCGGGCGACGGGCGCGGGCGAGCGCCAACCTCCCGGGCAGCCTCCTGGGAGTTCTCTGGGTGGAGAGGCCAAGAGGCAGGTGGCCCAGTTGGCTCTGCGGAGGCGTATAAAGTGTGTGTCTGACACACCCACCTCCTTCCTCCCCCCGCGTGTTCAGGGCCAGTCTGGGCCTCCTGGTCAGACACGTGCATGTAAGAAGGTTCTTCCTCGGAAGCAGGCCGGTGAGCGCACAGCAACGTGCAGAAGAGCACGGGCTCCGGGAGAGCACGGCCCCCTGTGCCCCCCGGTGCCGAGCTCTGCGACGGTGCCAAGTGACCTGCCCCTGTGCGTCTCACCCAGCTCATGCATCAAAGAAGCTTGATAATGATGATGATAATAATAATAATAATAATAATAATAATAATAATAATAATAGCACCTACACCACAAATTTAATGGGAGAACAAAATTACTTACATACACAAAGTGATTAGAACAGCGCCCGGCACGTAATGATCAGTGACACACAATAAATATCTGCTATTACGAGGCACCTGCTCCAGTCTGACACCGACTTCCTAGGCTCTCTGGCTTGGGGCCCCACCTCCCTCTTTCCACTCAGCCTCCTAACTAGCTTCCCGATTCCGAGACGAATGTCAAGAACTCAACCCTGTCCATCCCTCTTTGCCTTAACCGACCGACCCTCCTCCTTCCGTAGCTCGGGGATCTGGTCCCGTCGCTGCGTGGCCGTCACTGGCCCCCTCCTTTCTCACCAGCCTCTCAGTCCCCGTCCGCTCATTTCGGTTTCTGCTGTTCCCGGGATGACAAGTATGAGGTTTTGACACATCCTGTTAGACAGTGCAAATACTACCAGGGCGGTCTTGCGGGCATCTCAGGACTCAAAGCTCTCCCCAAGTAAATAAAAATGGTAATTGGCTGTCTGACTACAACTCTCAAATCTCTTGAAGAAAGCCCGTAGCTCTGCTGCTTGGCACCCCAAGGACGGGCTCATTAGGAAGCTGCCAATGAAAAACTGGCCATGAAGGGATGCAGATCAGTGGGACTAACCATTTCAGAGCTGGGTCACTAGCGGCTAATCCACACCTATGGGACGTAGTCCCTATGCAGGATGTGACACTATAATAGCGCCTCAGTCCGTGCAGTGAAAGATGATCTTTCATTTGGATTCCAAGTGACTTTCCAATCCCCTTGCTTCTTACCCCAATTTAACAATCTACTGCTGTATGGCTTAACACCACCAGAGTCAGATCTCTGACATCCAGAATGCAGTAGACACGGGGCAACTAAATCAAAGACGTTAAAGGAACTCTCGGGCAAAATACTGTCAAAGTACTTGACAATAAAAGTCTGCTCTTGGTTGAAAAACTCAGGAGCAGGGGATCCCTGGGTGGCTCAGCGGTTTTAGCTCCTGCCTTTGGCCCAGGGCGCGATCCTGGAGACCTGGGATCGAATCCCACGTCGGGCTCCCGGTGCATGGAGCCTGCTTCTCCCTCCTTCTGTGTCTCTGCCTCTCTCTCTCTCTCTCTCTCTCTCTCTGTCATAAATAAATAAAAAATTAAAAAAAAAAAAAACTCAGGAGCAAAAATAAATAAATAAATAAATAAATAAATAAATAAATATAAATAAATAAAAATAAAATAAAATAAAATAAAATAAAAAATAAAATAAAAATAAAAATAAATAAATAAATAAAAAGAAAAAGAAAAGAAAAGAAGAAAAGAAAAGAAAGAAAAGAAAAGAAAGAAAAGAAAAGAAAAGAAAAGAAAAAAGAAAAGCTCAGGAGCGCGTGGACCTCTTACAGTGGTTCCCGCAAGCTCGCTGGTGTCTTACCACCGCTGAGTCCAGCTGACCAAGATAAGTACTCGATTCGTGAGTGAGCGTATCACTTTGCTCTCTCTAATGCATCGGAAAGCTTCTCTACCTCTTATGATCAAAGAAGAGAAGCCTGGCAAGAGCTCCAGGGACATGTTAGGAGAAAATCCGGTCCCACGCCCTCGGTCCTTCATAAAACCCAGATACTAAGAAAGTCCCTGCAATACAATGCTGTTGCTTGCAGCTATCACCCTGTGTTGGTCCTTTTTTTGCCCTCTCTTATAGCTCCGGAGTCCAACTTTTTAGGCCTATAACTGCCGTAGCAACCAGTTGTGAACAGGTGTAACCCGATAGCATTTTGCCGCAGCTGCACCTGGCACGTCTCAATGTCCCACTTTCTGCCCCAGGCTTCCTGTGCCTGCTTCCTGGGAAAGTGACAGGTACTCGGTCAGCTAGTCTGAGGCATGCACACAGCTGAAGATGCAAGGGTTATTTAACACCTCATAAGGTAAAGCCTGACCAGTGGGAATCGGGAACGGACGGGTAAATTCTCTGCTCCTTCATTACCTGGCTCCTCAGAGGGTCACGGTGGGAATGCATCGCACTTGCTCATAGTGAGTAGCTCGGTAAGGAACCCTTGGATTGGCTTTCCCTCTTTTGCTGTTTCTAGTCCTTCCACTTCTGTCCCTTGGGATAATTTCTCAAAAATAAACAACTCATATATAATCCCTGTCTCAGGCTCTGCTTTTGAAGGGGAACCTACACGAAGACACTGCCACTGAAAAATTTCTCTCTCTTCTATATCAGCTTTGCACATTGGATTCATAACAATGAAAATTAATTTAAATATTCCTCAAGGGCCAGATGTATTATGGAAGATTACCCCTTCTCCTGAATGGCTCATGAGAAGATCTGCAGCCATGCACTGCAGTTTGGATTCCCAGGAATCAGACCACACCAGAGGTTGGCACACACTCTTTATGCCCTTGGGATGAACACCTAAGAAAGGGAGAGGAAGGATGCAAGAAGGAACAGAAGGAGAGGTCAAGTTGTAATGCAACCCAACAATGGCCTCAGCTGACCCCATGGCAGCTCTGAACTAAAATGGCTTGTCAGTTGTCACATATTGGACTGAAATAACTGGGCTTTTATACCCCCTATGAATCAGTCATTGGACGTGGACCACAGCACGACAGGGTGTGACCTTGCAGCAGCAGCTCTCTGCCAGTGAAACAATCCCTAAAGGAGATGACAGTGGAGGCCATCTGCTGAGTGCATTCCCAGAACCTGGGCCAGTGAGTCCTTTCCCACAAGGAACCACTGGAAAGTTGGGAGGAGAAACTCAGCTCAGTCAAGAAAAAATTAGGAGATACGTAGAGGCTGTTTCCAAATATGCAATGAGCTCTCATGTGGAAGGATTAATGGGGCCTGTCTGCATGTGGTTTAATCTAGGAACAACTGGGGTATTACCTACTTATGGGTAGGAAGGTTTCACCTCAAAAGTGAGATCTTTCATATAGGGCGCGCTACCTAAAGGACTGGGACGTGTCAGCGAGGACTTCACGCAAGTGTAAAGCAAAGTCTGAATATAGAGCAAATCCAAGAGAGAACATTCAGTTCCCTTCCAACCTTGAGATTCAATGATTCCAAGAGTCAGAGTAATGCTCATAACACAGAATTGTCACTTATGCATCATTCATAGGCAGCACTATCAGCCCTTAGGCACAAAAAAATAAATATGAAAATTCTGGTTGCCATAGCTTCGTGAGGAAATAAAGTTGCTAAGCAATAGGAATATTGACTAGTGACTACAGACGTCTCCCAACTTCCAGAAACCCAACCCACCACCAGACTTATCTAACTGCCTGTCTACTTTCTTACACACATACCTACCTTCTCACCTACCTACTTACCCAGCTATCCGTCTACGTAGCCGCCTATTTCCCCTCCACTGTTCTGCAGCAAATGAAACAGTCCAGCCGTACCCACACCCGCCTCTGGGCAGCAAACCAGAATTTGTCTTGGAGCAGACAGCAGGACACGGCATTCCTGAAGCAGCTCAAAATCAACATATCTAAGCTACACTCAACCTTCCTTTGCCTACACCCCACTCCAGCCCATGTTCCTTGCATATTCCTCTACTTTGTTAATGGTGGCACCAAGAACTCAGACATCACAAAGTAAAACTGTCAGAGTTCGTGAGTTTTAGAGCCAGACATACTTGATTATGAAACTGACTTTTCCTGTGTACGTATTATATGGACATGAGCAAGTTACAGAAGCCTCTCCAAGCCTTAACTTTCTCAACTATGTCATTGGGATAATACCTACCTCATCAGGTTATTTTGAAACAAGAGGGTTCTATTAGGAAGAAAAAAGTACCAGGGACTGGAAAAGGACAAAAAAGAGGGGCCATCAAAGAAATATTACCTATTATTGTTTTGTTGCTGTTGCCAAGTGTTAGCCCGACGTCTCTAAGCTCTTCCTCTATCCTCCTGTGCCCCTCAACCGACTTTCTTAATCCTCATACCTTATCCTAGTAGACCTAATGCTACAAATGAAACAGACATTTTTCATTCTCGTGTCCATCCAGAAATGCAATCCAAATTCCAACCTACTTTTTGTAGAACTGCTGGTAAACTGGTGATTGTTCAAACTTGAAGGAACAAAGCAAACAGTCAGTGTTTAGTAGCTGCCCCCTGCAGCCTCTAATACTCTCTCCAGACCCCATATTGAAGATCAAAGACACATGGCTTGATCCAGCCGGCAGGATCCTTTCTTTTTCCACCACAGCACCCTAATTCTGCCCACAACCTTTCATCGACTAGTCTTGATCCTAAGTTTCCTTAACACATATGCCTCCTGGACATCTCATTTATAATTCTCTATATTCTTATTATCAAATCAAATATGCACTGTTTCACATTTGAAGTTCTCACCACCCATAGTGGAACATTTATTAATATGCTGGAGCATCGCCATAACTCAATTCATTAAAAGAGGGATTTGGCCGCTCGATGACTGGTTGGCTACTCTCTCATAGACCATCATCCTTCTTACTCCTTCCACATCTCCCTCCATTTCCTCACCCCTAAGAGGCTTGAGTTCTTTCATACCATTGAATTCTTTCAAAAATGAAAGTATTGCGAGTTTTGACCACAGTGCTATGCTAAAGTAGCAGTGCATCACTCCACAGCTCACAATCACCCTGGTCATCTTTTTGCTGATTCGTAGAGGTGTTGAGTGGTGGGTGTTCTTCTCAAGTACCATCGATAATTCTGCATTTTATGCCTGCTTTTTACTTTCAGTAGAAAGAGTCTACTTTTTGCCTTTCCCTCTTTAGGGGAAAATAGAACTGTCCCCAGAATCTCAAAGCACAGTCAGTATCATTCATTGGAAAACAACCCCGTGCCAAAGCGTTCATGGACGACATCTCTCTGAATCCTCAGACAACCCGGTGGAGACCTGATTGTTGAACCTGAGGCTCCGAGATCCTGAGCTGTGCAGAGCAACAACATGAATGACTCACCCCCCACCTGCTCTGTCCCTGTGTGTTTCTGCTTAAGATTCCAGTTCTTAGGAGGGGAGTTGGCAGTCCACCAAGAGCACAAATGTTGGGAGAGGGGCCATTCCTAAAGGAAGGAAACCTGCACAGACAAAAAACACCTTTCCAAGCTCTGCTTCCTTCATTAGAGGCCCCTACCCTTTCCCTTGCTTCTCAAGCCCTCTAAATATAAGAAAAAGAATTCAAAGTAACTCCAGATTTTAAAAAAATGCTCCATACATCCAGAAGGAGGATCACACTACTCTTGCTCAGAAGGGTGCACAGCCTCAAAATGGCACTTTTTTTTTTTTTTTTAAATTCCCCTTTTTGGATGTGGGGTAGGGGGTTGGGGTGACTGGGTTGACAGGCACTGAGGGGGGCGCTTGACGGGATGAGCACTCGGGTGATATGCAATATGTTGGGCACACTGAACTCCAATAAAAAATAAATCTAAAAAAACCCAAGTCATATATGTGTATATGTGTTTTTATATATAATGCAATAAAATATATAATAAAATTCCAAAAAAAAAAAAAAAAGAAAAAGAATTCCCCCTTTTCTGGGGTTTCAATAGTTTTCCTAAAATAAAACAAACAAAGCAAAAGACAGTCTTATTGACCATCCATAGAGCTGGTACAGGAACAATTATGTAAACAGAAACCATTTGAGGTAACGGAGAGGAACTTCAATGTGTAGTAGTCGCGGTCACAGTCCCCATATTTCCAACTTCATGAGTAGATAAAGAGCACAGAAGTTGCACAGGAGTGCAGGGCTTGAGGCCATGGACCCTACTGTGCCCACCAACCTCCCTTATTGTCCAGTGGGCATGGACAGTTTGCCTAAGTCTTTAAACTTTCAGTTCCCCCGTCTGTACATTGTGGAAAATAAAAGTACCTAATTCATAGGGTTGTTGGAGGGGAGTAAATGACCAACTGGACGGGAAACTCCCTAGCACGAGATAACATAAGCACACAGTTAGGATTATTGTTTTGATGCCTCACTGCTATTGGGAACTAACTAATCAAGGTTTCTAATTCTATTGCTCAAAATAAATGGTTTTTTCAAAATGACTTAATATGCTGCTTTTCACACTACCTCAGGTTAATCTATTTGCTTTGTGAACGCTGTGAAATAGGTTACTGGCACTCTGGAAGTGGGATCTTCCTTTCAGTGATGGACTTAAACGCTTTTAACAAAGAGCAACAATGACAACCTCTAACACTGCCTTTAGTATCTCGATAGCGCAGAAATGTTGTAGGACGCTGGGGAAAAAAGCATTCATCTGGAAATCAGAAGGTGGGGGATTCCATACATTCCCTTCTCTGCTGGAACCGTACTGAGGGGGTTTCCGCAGACTGGAAACCTGCAACCACCTTAAGTTTCTAGATCAGTTTCATCATTTTATTTTATTTTATTATTTTATTTTTTTATAATAAATTTATTTTTTATTGGTGTTCAATTTGCCAAACATACAGAATAACACCCAGTGCTCATCCCGTCAAGTGCCCCCCCTCAGTGCCCGTCACCCATTCACCCACCCCCCGCCCTCCTCCCCTTTCCACCACCCCCTAGTTCGTTTCCCAGAGTTAGGAGTCTTTATGTTCTGTCTCCCTTCCTGATATTTCCCACACATTTCTTCTCCTTCCCTTATATTCCCCTTTCACTATTATTTATATTCCCCAAATGAATGAGAACATACACTGTTTGTCCTTTTATTTTTAGTCATTAGCTTCCACTGGTAGAAAAGGCAAACATTTTGTTTTTAAATCACTCATTCAATATTTTTGTCTTTGATTCAAAAAGTGTTTTTGAGGGCCTAGTACATACGTAGCGATGAGCTATAGATTAGTGACACAACAGAAGTACACAAAAGACCAGTGGAAGCTGCAAAGAGAAAAGTTTTTTTTAGGGGAGGCGGCATTTGAGCTTGCCCTCCGAACGGTGTCTGACGTACAACTGGAGCGCAATAAAGTTTTATCAAAATGAGTTAACAGTATCAGTCATTCATTCAACTAAAGTGAATAAATGAGTAAAGAAAGCGTAGGCCCAGATTTCAACAGGCAGATGCAGAAAAGGGAATCAGTATGAAGAAGGCAAAGAAAGAGAGGAGGGAAACACAAAATAATATGGAACAGAGAATCTTCCAAGGCTTGGAGAACATGGTTATCTGTGGGGAAAGGCATGACCAGTACGACGTCTTAGAGATGCACGCTTTTGTTCTTTTTTTTTTTTTTTAATTTTTTATTTATTTATGATAGTCACAGAGAGCGAGAGACGAGGGAGAGAGAGAGAGAAGAGGCAGAGACACAGGCAGAGGGGAGAAGCAGGCTCCATGCACCGGGAGCCTGACGTGGGACTCGATCCGGGTCCCAGGATCGCGGCCCGGGCCCCAAGGCAGGCGCCAAACCGCTGCCACCACCCAGGGATCCCGTTCTTTTGTTTTAATATAGTAAGTGGGGAGCCCCTATTTTAAATAGAAGGTGCTAGAGAGGCATGCTTCTGCACGGAGCCATCCTTAAGGGTATTGGTTGGGTGGTTGACATGCCCGACGGGAGAGGAGAAAGACTAGAACAGAGACGTGACGGGGCGGGGGGGGGGGGGTGTCTCCACCATCCACACAACGACCCTTGAAGGATAACGAAGGAATGAGGTGCAGGTCTCTGAGCTGCACTGGGTCCTACACACTCATATCCAGGCCTCTTCTTAGAGGCTTATTATAAAAATACACATGGTAGTTTACAGTATCAACTCAAAGGGCTTCTGATATAAACACTGAGGGGAAAATGGGAGAAAGTTCTGGTCAGAATAAATGTGGAATGAAATATTGTAATTTTGCAAAGAGATGAGGCATGACTAAGGAGAACATGCATTAACTGGCCATAATTGCTGCTAAAAATTCACATGACATTAAATTAAGTTGGTTTAACCTTAAATTAAGAGTCAAGAATGTGCACGGAATAACGTTCTTCATCCAATCATTCGTGTTTAATTTAACTAACGGCATAACTATGACAACACGTTTGTCACGTGGCCACACAGTGTTCTTAGAATCTTCCAAAGGCAGCCCTTTCGGCAAGGAGAGAAACCATGTTCACCTCGTCCTAGGCTTCCCATTGATTATTATTCAAAATTACTTCATTTTAGCAAAGCCCATAAACAGTTCAAAAGACAACATCAAGACTCCCTAGCCACATATTTATTTCGATGTAATATCATTTTTACTGAAAGATTTGTGTATAATCAAAACATCTAATAACAGGTTAAGTAAATTACAGAGTAATTTGTCGGAATAACTTGCAGATACTAAAACTCCTATTCCAAGGGGTATTTTGTGTAATGTGAAGTAAAAATCAGACCCGACACTCTCTATAAAACATAGCTACATAAAAATACCCACAGAAGAAAAACACAGGGAAGGAAATGCAGCAAGATGTTAACAATAGTCCGAGTTCATGTGCTTCTGAGTAAATATTCTTTCCGCTTTCCTCTGTTTTTTTTTTTTTCAAATATAGAGAATAATTTTATACTAAAATCTAACTTGGACAATAAATGTAGCCTTTCTACCAGGAGCTGCTACCAAGTCTAGAGAAGAGCGGAGTTGGAACGGGATGCGAAGAGACCTCTGCAGCACGAATAGAAGGGCTTGGGTCACGGGCCTGTCACGGGGAAACACGCGGGTAACACCCAATAGTCAATGACGAGACACGGCAGGAACAGCACGTCAAGGCGGGCGACTCTCTTTTTAAAAAATTCGGTTGGTTAGCAGGATGCCCAAGGAAAACACACAATTGGTTATAAACCGTTAATTTCCACCTGATTATTGTAGCAGAACAGGCGAGTCAAAGAGCCTGGGGAAAATCCAGGTGTTCTCCATTAGCTGTTTCTTGGCCCTACTTTTAAGCTTAAAGTTTTCAAAACACAGACCCAGACAGTTTGGTGAAGTAACAACACAGGGAGGTGGCTATTTGGGATAACCTGGCCTCCCCTTCCACTAAGGATTTATACAGCACGCTTTTTGTTTTTAATTTTGAACTAAACATTTCGATGTTTTGATTGCCCTCCTGTCTTCCTGGATCGCCCATATGGATCTTAATTCTTTGCAGACTCGTCCCTCTTAGGAACCGGAGTTGCTACGTCTCATAGGATGTGGTACGTTCTTACTACACAATTGCTATGATTTTTGAGTTGTCTCTGTCTTGTCCTTCACTCGCAGGTCCTAAAAGGTACCTTTTGTGCATTTACTTTTCTCTTTGCCCGGAACACCTGCCAGTAAATTCCTTGTCCCTCTATTAAATTCCTGCTCATCTCTCTCACCTGTCAGCCGCCGGCTTTCCTGACAGCCCGGACACAGTATTCCTCTCTGTGTATCTTGTGCTCTTTGATTATTATTTCACCCCAAAACCTAGTGGCTTAAAATCATAAATATTGATTATCTCACACAGTTTTTATGGGTTAAGAATTTGGGAGCCGACGAGCTGGGGGTTGCTGGCTCGGGGGTATCTTAGGAGGTGTGGCCCGGGCTGCAGTCATCTGGAGGCTTGCCTGGAGCTGTTGCGCTGCTGGCTCATCTGTGCCGTGGCTGACAGAGGCCCCAGGTCCCCAGCACGTGGACGTCTCCACGGGGCTGCTTGAGTTACCCTCACAACATGGCAGCTGGCTTCTCCCAGAGCGAGGCATCCACAAGAAAGAGCAAGGAGGCGGCCACATGCTTTTTACGTGCTAATCTCAGACATCGCCATCCTTGCTGCCACATTATCCTCATTAGAAGCAAATCGCTAAGTACGGCCCGTGCGTGGGGCGAGGGAACGTGGCTCCATCTCTTAAAAGGAGATCAAAGAGTTTGTGGACAGTTTTAAAACCGAGATTGCTCTTACTGCATTCCATGCTAGTTACTTATTCACCCAATTTCATTTTTCAGGTTGTGTTTTAGAGCATCCTTAAAGCATCTGCTCTATGCCGTACTAAACTGCAGGGCTCTGGGCAGTGACTACAGCGAGTCACAGGGGAACCAAACTTTGAACCTTAACTCCCATTTATTAGATGTGGGTTTGACTTTGAATCGCAGCTGCCGCTCTCTAAAGTGGAACTGCCCTAATCAGCCCTGTCGTGAGGATTACGTAGATAAACAGGTGAGAGGACA